>NW_022597092.1:210-1542 GCF_009176505.1 Sitodiplosis mosellana | reverse complement strand
GTATCATCTGGCGTACCACAGGGAAGTCATCTCGGACCCACACTATTTTTGTTGTTCATAAATGACATAGTGGACGAAATGGACGACGTGTTCATTTCCTTATTCGCCGATGATGTAAAAATCGCCAAAATCATCCACTCGAGCATCGATGCTGCAGTGCTACAGAGGGCCATCGACAAACTAAAGGTTTGGTGCGACGTAAACAATTTGCACCTGAACCTTGACAAATGCGCCGTCCTTACAATCACCACGAAAAGGAAGGATATCATCGATACTAATTACAAATATGGTGATTTTACCTTCAAGCGCGTTTCGGACCACAAGGATCTCGGCGTCATCATTGACCAGAAGCTCAGTTTTGTCAAGCACATCGACGCAATTACATCGAAAGCAACGGCTGCCCTTGGTTTTATCAGGAGATTTTGCTACGACATCACCGATGTTCAGACGCTAAAAACACTATATTACGCATTGGTTCAGTCTCATCTCGAGTACTGTAACGTCGTATGGCTACCAACTTATGCCGTACATATCGACAAAATCGAGAGTGTTTTGAGGAAATTTACTCAGTTTGCCAGAAGAGAGTATCGATCAGTGGCCAACGGGTATAATATCACCGAATACAACAAGCGGCTCGAAGCCCTGAATATGACTTCTTTAGAAAGAAGGAGAGTAAATGCATCAATTGTATTTACTTACGATATCGTGAATGGATACGCAAACTGTCCTACTGTTCGCAATGATATAGCAGTAGGTGAGAGCATTCGTACCTTGCGCCACACTAACTACCTAAAGATCAAGGACAATCTGATGGATAAACAGATTAGAGCTCAAATGCCACAATTGTGCAAATACGCAAACAAAGTGGCCGTTCCATTCAAAAATTCAACCAGTCGCGCAAGCTTCATTTCATCAGTACGAAAAGAGCACAGCCAAGTCTTTAGTTTAAAGTACTGAAAAATCGTATTTACATCCTTACTAAATGTATAGAATTATTGAGGCAAAACTGTGATTTTTATACTAATTTATCGTAAATTTAGCAACATTGACTGTGATATAGCCATCCATTGAGTTGGTGATTGTTTTTTTGACCTGTTATTTATTTTAATGGAATATATTTACTCTTGTCAATGTACGTAAAAATCAAACTAAACTAAACTAAACTAAATTGTATAAAAACAAAAGATCAGGTTTTTCATGACTCTTGGAGTCATTTTCCTGCAAAACCCAATATTCAGCCAGTTTTTGGCGGTGAAATAAATAAATAAATAAATAAATAAATTTTATAATTGTCATTAGCGGGTGTCGCATGCGCATCGTGAGATGCGGTGA
>NW_022597092.1:0-110 GCF_009176505.1 Sitodiplosis mosellana | reverse complement strand
TTTTGCTCAAAATGTGTTTCGATGATGTATGTCCACACATCACATTACACAGTTCTCCCGATGTTTTTTTTGTCTGGCAATTGATAGGGACAAATCAGGCGTTTTAGAGG
>NW_022597091.1:1708-5118 GCF_009176505.1 Sitodiplosis mosellana | reverse complement strand
TTTCCAAGATTTTCCAACCATTTTCATTTTATGAATGTACGATCGTAAGCTGAAAACGAATTCAAGAAAATTTCCCGGAAAATTGCAAATCCTGGAAAATTTTCCGAAAATGAACATATCGCTATAAACGGAAAATTGAAAATCGGGGAAAATTGTGAGAAGTCCCATTCGATCGGGCGGAAAATTTCATGGGGATGGTAGCCGAAGGCCGAGATTTGGGGCCTAAATCCAGCCGTTTCCGAGATATTGCGAAAAAACTGGCTTTGGTACTGATTTTTTCAGTACACTGGTAGAAAATACATGGTAGCATTAATCTACCCCATTGCATAGTCAACTCTAACTTGCAATCGTTTGCCGATGACACTCGTTTTTCAATGCAAATAAAGCGACATGATGACTGATTGGCACTTCAGGCTGACTTGAATGGAGTTGTTGATTATTTCAAACGTAGTCGCATGAGATTGAACGTCAAAAAAACGAATTACGTATCATATCACCGTGGTGAGCTGAAATTTGACTTCAAGTACACTATTGAAGGCAAGTCGATTGACAGAGTAAAAGTGATAAAAGATCTTGGAGTCATTTTGGATGAGAAACTAAACTTTAGCGCACACATCGAATACATAACAGCTAAAGCTAAATCTCGACTAGCGTGGATCAAGCGTTTTGGAAGAGATTTCAATGACCCGTGGACCATAAAGAAGCTCTTCTTTACGTTCGTATTGCCAATCGTTGAATATGCATCGCAAATATGGAACCCACACACCAATGAGAAAATTGCTAGAATCGAATCAGTCCAAAAGCAATTTCTACTGTTTGCACTGAGGAAGATGCAATGGCCACACAGATTCATTTTGCCACAATACAACAATCGTCTGCTATTTCTACAAATGATCACCTTGGAGGAACGAAGAAAAATAGCACAAATTTGTTTCATTCACAACGTTATTTGTGGCCAAAAATCATCAAAGTATATCATGGAAAAAATCAACTTTAGAACGCCACGACATCGAACACGAAACACTGAATTTCTGTCACTGCCGATTAGAATATGCAACTACTCAATGTTTGAACCGATCAATTTCATGTTAACCACATACAATGAATTTTATAAGTATTTTGTCCCTATCAAACCGCCTAATCGATCGAATGAATGTGATACTAGTACTATTCCAATTTGTGATACCTATTTAATTGATTTTAATGTTAGTACAGATACTGTCAAACAGAGAATAACCGATTATTTTAGAAGAATTAGAACTTGAAGAAACTAAAGAAATAATGAATACATAAAATATTGTAAATATGCAACCAAATATTTATACCAAATAAACCACCTCTGGCGAAGAAACGCTGTATGGTGCAGTATAATAATAATAAAGGAATTTCACTGTTTTGAATAAATACGAACAAGTGTCACCTCATTTGTTTACTTTCTGTTCACGAGAATCATGTTATGTTTTTTTTAATCAAAAAGCGTATTTAACTGTTCATTCCAATGTAAAAAATCAATTTTCTCATTTAATTAGGAGTTCGAGATTTTCGAGAGTGTCAAAAGACGTACATTTGCTCTCTCTGCTCTGTAAATCTCTGTTTTCAATTGATTTAAAAGTGGAAAAGTAATTGATTTTTGATAAAATTTATATATTTAGATACCTCTCGTCAACGTACACACGAGCTATATGAAGTTTTATTAATTTCACTTTAAATTTTGTTGTTATCAGTACATTTTAACTTTGTTTACCATTCACATAACCACAAAATGTCAACACATACTGAACTACACTCTTGTGAAACAAATGGGTGCAAAGGCTATCATGTAATTTTTTTAAATTGCCGTTTTTGTAAACAAAAAATAAATGCAAAATGTCTACGTGACCGTGATGAGCTACGAACTAAAAAACTCATATTCATGTTTGACTTGATGAGTGAAGCGAAAGACAGTGATGGCAATCCATATTTCGTTTTCAAAGGTGTACCGAGTGTAATAGTGAAGGATTTCCAACAACTCTTCGATGAAAACACACCATTTGGCCTTACGTATGCAGTTTGCACAGCGAAATTTGAAAGTCTGACTCAAAATGATAATGACACCGACCGATCCAATGTACATAAACCGAATGGAAGTCATGAAAGCGCAAATCAAACATTTCAATTGAACCAACCTGGTATGTTGCCGGCTAACATTAGCGTATCTATCAGATCAAATGTGCAAACAAAACGAATTGTAATGCCGACGGAAGATACAAATGGACTGTACACTTTCTACGTTTCCAAAGCTGATACAGATTCATCTTCAGATTCGACACTATGTTTACTCCCATGCTCGCATTGCCAACGCCAACTGGTCCTAGCAAGTGAACTATGATGAATATAACAAACACTGTATGTCAGATTCGAAAGTTATATACGTTGAATATTCTTCTTGAACCGATCGCAACCGATGTGATGTAAGTTAGAGTAAGGAAAAGAATACACATCGATACACATTAACTAAACAACATTCAAATCGATTCAAATAAATATTGAGTAAAATCGTGTGTATTTATCACACATTTGTCGAGCAAAAATATCGAGTATTCAACAAGTAACACGCTTGTTTGGCTTCTGTGTGCAAATGCTTGTTCGCCAAAATATCCCGAAATATCATCACATCAGACATTATGATGATTGTCTGGAATTACAAGCTGACTTGAATAGGCTTGTTGAATACTTTAACCGGAACAAGCTAAAGCTAAATGTATCTAAGACCAAATTTGTGTCTTTTCATCGTGGCCACCTGAAATTTAACTTCGAATATTCCATTGGCAACGAAAAAATCGATCGAGTTGACGTGATAAAGGATCTTGGGGTGATACTTGACCATAAATTGAATTTTAATGCACACATTGAGTATATTACAGCCAAGGCGAAATCACGTTTAGCATGGATTAAACGATTTGGATATGAATTTGATGATCCATGGACAATAAAGAAATTATTTTTCACATTTGTATTGCCGATTGTGGAATATGCTTCCCAAATTTGGAACCCATACACCGATGAAAAAATTGCACGAATTGAATCGATCCAAAAGCAGTTTTTATTGTTTGCACTGCGCAAAATGAAGTGGCCACACAGATTCAGGAAGCCGCCATACGAATGCCGACGGCTTGAAACAAATGATTACGCTGGAAGAGCGGAGAAAGATAGCTAAAATATCACTTGTCCACAATGTGATATGTGGAAATACTTCATCGAAATACATTTTGAGCAAAATAAGTTTCAAAACACCGCGACATTGGACAAGAAACTCAGATTTCCTTTCATTACCGACGCATCAAAATTGCTATTCCAAGTTTGAACCTATCAATTATATGTTGAGTACATACAATGAATTTTATAAATACTTTGTTCCTATCAAACCGCCT
>NW_022597091.1:0-1608 GCF_009176505.1 Sitodiplosis mosellana | reverse complement strand
GTACATACAATGAATTTTATAAATACTTTGTTCCTATCAAACCGCCTAATTTACCAGATGAATGTAATATTACTACTATTCCGAATTGTGATACTTATTTAATTGATTTTAACACAAGTACAAATACTGTAAAACAGAGAGTAGCTGATTATTTTAAGAGAAATAGAATTTGGAGAGAGTAAAGTCAAATAGAATTAATTATCCCATTGCAAACATTGTAAATATAACAAGATTTATTTATGCTAAATAAACCACCTCTGGCGAAGAAACGCTGTATGGTGCAGAATAATAATAATAATAATAATAATAATAATATCCAAACCGAATATATTTCATCGGCTGATCAATTGTAAGTGTAAGTCGATCGTTGCAAAATCGTGCAAAATATAAACAAACATTTCATAATGACAGTTGATATAACTAATTCAATTCGCCCAACGTGAATTCGCTCCAATATGAAACGACAGAAACGTGGAACGTCAACAAATGATAAATGATCAATGATGACACATTGATGTAAATAGTGAAATGCTGTTCGATTCTGAGCCATGAAATAATTTTTTCTTTTAATTTTGACAATACATCAAAGGATTCAGTGAAGTCAAGCACGTTTTTATGTTCGTGTGACGACGCTATGCCTTCTTACGTCAACGCCAACTGGTGCAAGAACAAGTACTACAAGCACAACGTACGTCAAATTCAAAAGCTTGTATACAAATATATACATGTGTCAATTGCTTAATGAGCGGTTTTCTGTTCTCAAGAAATATTTTGAGTTTATTTTTTTTAAAAAGCGCAAAAAAAAATTTTCAATGCAAGAATTTAGATTAAATTATTTTAAAACGTAAAATCAAACATTTTTCTCGTGTTTTTGCGTGTTTTTGTCAACACAAGAGTAACTAAAGAATTGCGAACAAATGTCAGTTCATTTGTTGACGTTCCACGTTCCGATTGTTTCAATGACAACATGAAGTGACATTTGTCGCAGTTATTCATGTTGATGAAAACACGTGAAAACACAAAAATTTCATTTAATTTTATATTTACCGGGTCTAAAATATTAGAATATTATTTTTTATTGAAACATGTTTTTTTGAGTTTTTCTCTTCAAGCGATTGCTATATTTATACAAACGTGGTATTTCATTGTGTGGTTTGTGTTTGTTTTGGTTTGTTCATTGGTTGATTCATGTTGACACAATGATTCTAATAGTAATATGCTGTGCAATTGAGGCTTGAAATGTTTTTTTTTCTCATTTGGAAAAAATATCAATGGAATAAGAGAGATATCAGTGTAATGCAAGCAGATTTTTATGTTTTTATGTGAAACAACTACTATTCAAAACAGGCAATAACAGTATACCCAACGTGTAAGCTTTTAATACTATTGGTATACAACGGTTGTATTACATGTTCTTGCACCAGTTGGCGCTTCTGGGCTCATTTATATGAGAACTGTCAAGAAGGCGCAGTGTTTTGGACGGACGGACGGACAAGGGGTTTTGTCCGAACTTTTCAAATTTTTTCGGACGTCCGAAAAAAATTCAAAGCCAAAAAAAATAATCGAGCCAAAAAAAAATTCAAAAGAAAATATATTAGTTTGTATATT
>NW_022597090.1:786-1269 GCF_009176505.1 Sitodiplosis mosellana | reverse complement strand
GTATTAAAAGCTTACACGTTGGGTATACTGTTATTGCCTGTTTTGAATAGTAGTTCTTTCACATAAAAACATAAAAATCTGCTTGCATTACACTGATATCTCTCTTATTCCATTGATATTTTTTCCAAATGAGAAAAAAAAAACATTTCAAGCCTCAATTGCACAGCATATTACTATTAGAATCATTGTGTCAACATGAATCAACCAATGAACAAACCAAAACAAACACAAACCACACAATGAAATACCACGTTTGTATAAATATAGCAATCGCTTGAAGAGAAAAACTCAAAAAAACATGTTTCAATAAAAAATAATATTCTAATATTTTAGACCCGGTAAATATAAAATTAAATGAAATTTTTGTGTTTTCACGTGTTTTCATCAACATGAATAACTGCGACAAATGTCACTTCATGTTGTCATTGAAACAATCGGAACGTGGAACGTCAACAAATGAACTGACATTTGTTCGCAATTCTT
>NW_022597090.1:0-686 GCF_009176505.1 Sitodiplosis mosellana | reverse complement strand
GGAACGTGGAACGTCAACAAATGAACTGACATTTGTTCGCAATTCTTTAGTTACTCTTGTGTTGACAAAAACACGCAAAAACACGAGAAAAATGTTTGATTTTACGTTTTAAAATAACAAGATTAAATTCTTGCATTGAAATTTTTTTTTTGCGCTTTTTAAAAAAAATAAACTCAAAATATTTCTTGAGAACAGAAAACCGCTCATTAAGCAATTGACACATGTATATATTTGTATACAAGCTTTTGAATTTGACGTACGTTGTGCTTGTAGTACTTGTTCTTGCACCAGTTGGCGTTGACGTAAGAAGGCATAGCGTCGTGATGTTATTAGTCTGGAACCAAATTTTTCCCATTGATAACAAACTGATAAGGAGTGCGAATTTCGACGTGGCGATAATATCAATGGATTGAGCACACAAAATACTGCATGAGAATCGAAAAAAAAATTTAAACTTTTTTTTTCGATTTTCGGCTGTATTGCGACCGTCTACATGGGAAGTTTGTATGAAATTCTCGGAGCGCCGCTGCTTTTGCATTGGCTTCTACGGCCAAATGTACACATTGAAATATTTTATTTTATTTTATTTTATTTTATTTTATTTTATTTATTTCACACCGCCAAAAACTAGCTGAATATTGTAGGCAGCTCAGCTTTGAGCACCTGCACAAATGCGTTCACTACCT
>NW_022597089.1:435-1221 GCF_009176505.1 Sitodiplosis mosellana | reverse complement strand
AGTATTTCTTTACGTGTGTGTTCATTGGAATTTCAAACTAATTGAGGAGCTGTCTATATTTCTATGGAAAGTGTTATTGAGTATGGATATGATTTTGCATGAGATTCGCTTCTAATTTTTTAAGGGAATGCGTAGATTTGTATCAATATCATCGTATCCTACCTATACCTTATTGAGTGATGTAAAGTAAATGTTATACCGTATATCCTTACATCAACTAACACAGTAGCTATTGAACAAAGCAACGCCACCATGCCATGTGAGCCTGAATGTAACGCAAAGGTATGAGTCAGGTCGTTTGATCATTCACATTCTAATTTACATCATGTAAGCGACGGTTGATCTGTGGTCAACTTTGGATCGACTTTGAAACGGAATGTGTTTTGTGCATGCAGCGAAGATGTGAAATTTTTAAATTTGAACAGCCACGTGCCATAGTAACACCACTCAACCCTTCAAGAGTGAAAAATATTTCCTTTTTAAATTTTTACATTGAATTTGTAGTTTAAAGAAGGTGATGAAAGAATAAATGTAAACATCTGATATTTTCAATGCGTGAAAATGTGAAACGCGAAATTAAACACACGTGCACAGGTGGAATTGTAATATCATCAATTGTTTGACATTGTTATCTTGAAAAATGTGTGCGATAATATTTTGTGGACTTTTATGCAAATCGTCATTGTACGTGGATTGAATCATACAGTGTGTTGCCCACCGACGTGGCCACACTTGAAAAGTATATAAGAGGATGCGTTCGATTCGCATGTCCATCAAACAGTTCTT
>NW_022597089.1:0-335 GCF_009176505.1 Sitodiplosis mosellana | reverse complement strand
ATTTGTGATAATTTTTTCTGAAATAATTTAAAAAATGAAAAATGTCCGTTTTTCAAGTTCTTAAATTGAAAAAATTCTTCTATTCCAAAAAAATGTCCACCGGAAACATTTATTCTATTAAAAACAGTTGAAAACTGTTATTAATACATAATGTATTAATCTCATCCGTTGTTCCCATTCCAAATGTATCACTTTGATTCTATTTCCACAGTTCTTAATCGGGGATGTGAGCGGAGCACCACCCGGGAGGAACGGTAAGATTGAAGTTTCATTTATTTATCCAGTTTTACTCTTAAATTCCATATACAAAGCACCTTGTAACGAAGATATGGGAA
>NW_022597088.1:1307-3576 GCF_009176505.1 Sitodiplosis mosellana | reverse complement strand
GCCAAAAAGGTGTGCGGTCCAAGAAAAAATATTGAAGAAACAATTTGAGCGAAAAAAGGGAAAAGAACCCAAAAATGTGCGAAGAAATTAAAAAAAACAGAGGCCACAGCAGAGCTTAAAATAGGAGTGAATCAAGTCCAAAATGGTGAACCAAGATTTGAAAATGTGAATCAAAAAATTCCAAACGGTGAATTAAGAATTCACCAATAAAATATGAATTTAACTCGATTTAACGTCTATTTTTAAAAAATTCCGCGGTACTCTCAAAAAACTGATGTAGGGTTATGTTTAACTGTTTGTGTTGACATTTATTTCACAACAAGAATTCAAAAAGTTTGTGGTGATTTCTGGTACTAAATATATTCCTAACTTTTTTTTCACTACAAAGTCAAAAAAGATTTGTGGTGCTCTAGCGGCAAAAATATATTTAGTACCGAGAATCACCACAAACTTTTTGAATACTTGTTGTGAAATAAATGTCAACGCAAACAGTTTAACATAACCCTACATCAGTTTTTTGAGAGTAAGCGCGACGTTCAAACCGTGAATTTATTTGATGTGATGAATATTGCGGTTTCAATCGGTTTATTCGAATTCAGCCGCTGTATTGTTTGTATTATATACAATTGCTTAAAATGGCTACTGTGAATTGAAATACAACACAGGCGCACGCTAAAACCAATTGCATGCATTTTTTTTCAATGTATTGAAATGACAGCTCATTGTCAGTAGAGAAATTAGAATACTACACATTAGCGCACGGAATCCGTTCCACGCACAAAAAAGGAATACATTATCAGCAGGGCAACCAAAAATATTTACGAAAAAGTCCAAAATATTTATGTAAATATTTATGAAATACCGTCGAAATATTTATGAAGAAGTCCAAAATATTTACGAAAATATTTAAAATATTTTTATTAAAACCATTATATTTCAGTATAAATAATAAATTTTTGGTGTTTTTCAAGGAAAGTAGGTTAGTTAAAGACTAATCAAAGCTATTGCAATAAATTACGACATGCATTTTTAAATTTTCGAATGAAAACGAACGACGTTGATCTCCCAGAACTTGTTTATACTTGAACATGTTCTCTCAACGTCACATGAGGTGATTGGTGCATAAAGAAAACAACTAAGTTCTTCCGGTGACAGCATATCGATGAAATCATCCTTTCGTGTTGTTTTTCCCTTGTTCAAAATTGTCTTCATTTGCAAAAAACCGTTGTTAAGAGCAATGACTCTTTCAAATTTGTTCAAAAATTCCACTTTTTCGATTCACACTGGCCACATGTTTGCCCGTTGATAAATGCTGTTTCACTTGCGAAATTTGTTTTGCAGTCACTTCAATATCACACATTTTACAGAACAATACTGAGCCATCGGTTTGAAATTTTTTACAACTCTACCAAACAATGTTTGCAAATTTTCTTTCGGCATTTTAAAACTGTTCCAAATGCAGCGTGCGAACAATTGAGAATCGATTGCCAAACTGAAGTTACTTTTTCGCACGCCCATGTCGTGAGTAAAAGTATTGTAATCACTCCAAAACCTAGGTACCCCGAAAAACCATTTTTCTATCCATTTTCGACACCAAAAAGCACGATACAGTGGTTATTTTGCTATGTTAATGTGGGTGTGTCGTACCCTGTACACTGTACGCTGTACGCAAAAATTTGTTAGCACGATTGCTCAAATACCAGAATAGGAAACGAAATTCTGCAAGTACCAAACGTTTGTGCTTCGTTAGACTTGGAAACCATTAAATTTCCAGCCACCCCAGATGTACCCTAGGATACCTAGCCTATGAAAAACCTTCAAAAAATCGAACTTTTGTTCGGTAGGTACCAAAAAAAGACTACCAGGTGGGTTTTATCATGCCCACCCGATTTATTTCATCGAAATAATAGGGGCCAGGAACAAGCTAGCACCCGCTAACCCACCTTTTTGGTATTAAATCGGTATGTTAGTTTAAAATTCCTTGAAAAATCGAACTTTTGTTCGGGAGGTACCCAAAATGGGCTCCTCCCCAGGTGGATTTTATCACTCCCAATCTATTTATTTGATCAAAATAATAGAGGCTCAGGAACAACCTAGCACCCGCTAACCCACCTTTTTGGTATTAAATCGGTATGTTAGTTCAAAATTCCTTGAAAAATCGAACTTTTGTTCGGGAGGTACCCAAAATGGGCTCCTCCCCAGGTGGATTTTATCACTCCCAATCGATTTATTTGATCAAAATAATAGAGGCCCAGGAACAACCTAGCAC
>NW_022597088.1:0-1207 GCF_009176505.1 Sitodiplosis mosellana | reverse complement strand
CCCAGGTGGATTTTATCACTCCCACTCGATTTATTTGATCAAAATAATAGGGGCCCAGGAACAACCTAGCACCCGCTAACCCACCTTTTTTCGTATCAAATCGGTATTGAATAGTGATTCTGATAGCGAATGTGATTAAAAATTGTGAATTGATGCGCCTCTGAAGTCTTATTTATCCTCAACAATGTGGATTTTCCCGAGTTGGAAGAGGATGGATTTTACTACGAAATCGGAGAATTGTGTGAAACTACGAAGAATACAGATCTAGAGTCAATCACAAATAAAATTGTTGGAACAGAATTCTTAAATGATTTTGACTAAGTTCTGTGTGATAGAAGTTGTCATTAAAAGACAGGTGAATTGTAGTCGATGGTTGATTAAAGACTGACGATTTTATTCATGCACTTAAAGACTATATACAATAAATTGCTTAGCTGACTTATTTAAATTCTCCGAATTCTATTCAGGTTATTGTTGCACTTATAACTAAATAATAATTATTTCTTGCTTATGATTCATTATTTCGTGCGATTTCATTATTGTTCGATTCCAGTTAATTCAAAATTATGTCAATAGACAGATTTGTCAATCGATATGTTCATTATAAATTTGGTGAACGCAAACAGAACCATACCATTCAATATGAATCCAGTCCGCTATGGACAAAAACAAGAGCGATACAAACAACTTCTAGCCTAACGAGACGATCTGCAAATAATATACAGCGGCCAGGCCAGCTTTCTTGGCCATTACACCACAGTTGAATGCCTGAGAATAAATGTAATTTCTGTAGTATTCGCAGAGCGAAACGACACAAAAATGATTCGCATTTCAAAGCGACACAAAATTCTGTTATTCGGTCAATACGACGCATAGAATTAGTATTTACACACTGTCTGTGTTCCGCTTTGTTCTGAGGACACGACAGCGTGTCGCTTGGTTCGAGTAACCAAATATTGTGTCGTTTTGAAATGCGACGCACATCCATTGCTCACATTGAACCGATAACTGAACTTTGTTTCGCTTTGAAATGCGCTAGCAAATGTTGGTTCTTATTTTATAGCCTTTTCATATTTCTCTATTCATGAATCTCAAACTACTAATAAAAAACTCTTTGCTCCAATTTCTTCAATATTAAATGTCGTAATTTTTATTCAATATAAGAAATTTCGTTTTGAACAGTCAATATTGCTCAGCCAAATGACAG
>NW_022597087.1:471-1905 GCF_009176505.1 Sitodiplosis mosellana | reverse complement strand
TCCATACTCACCAACGACATTCAAATATATGGCCAAACGGATTTCTCAATTTCTGTTTAGGCCAGAAAAAGTGAGAGCGATGACGAGTCATTGACCATTGTTCGGTTGGCACAAGCTTCTGCGGCGACAACATCCCTCGGCGCACAGTCAACATCGATGGTGCATGACGTCCAGCCAAGTACGGTACGTTTGCATGATTTTTCTGCTCTTTTTTTACACCTTTTCTCCTTTGCGCCCCAAAACTTATCAACAAATTCAAATCAGTTTTATTATCTTGTCAATCAAGCTTGCACTAGATCTTGGTAATTAAAACAATTTCACTGAACGTCTCCAAAGGATATATTGCCGGAATACCAAAAGACAGCCAATGACATCTTTAAACCAACTCATTGAATCATCGAATATTTCGAGCAACTTTTTTCAATCGTGTGTGGCTTGAGTTGAATATAATCAACTTCACGGCGACACTAGCAGCTTCTCTGCACACACATCGTAGAAGAGAGTACAAAAATCATAGTATTTTGGCAAATGCATCGAGTAACCATTGCGAAACATCAATACGTTTTGGCTAACGCGTAGTACCGGCCCACAGAGAAGCTTTTAGCGTCGCCGTAAAGTTGATTATATTCTAGTAAAGCCATACACGTTTGAAAAAAGTTGCCTAAAAATACAATGATTCAATGAGTCGGAATTGAGAGATGGCATTGACTGCTATGTGTCAAATGTCTTACATTTGAAATGTATTGTGGCACTTTCCCTATGTTACATATATTCAAAAGTAGCTTTTCAGTTTTTCAAACTGATGGAGTAATTATATTTCTCTTGATGATTAGGCACTTGCGTTTCAAAAGCAAAATGAATAGAAATAAAGTTTTCACCCAGTTCAAAAGTCCGTAAATTTGATGATAAAGTTGAATGAAATAGGTTACGAATCACTTTACCAACCACTGTATTTTTTATATTTGATCTCTCTCTCTCTCCCGAACACTCCATCCCCAATGAACACATGTAATGCTAAATGTTTGAATTTTGTGCATATTTTGATGTAATGCTAAATGTAGCACTAAAAGTGCAAAAATTGTGCAATTTTTGGACCTATTTAGATAAAATTTTGTTTCTGGGCACAATATGTGTAAGAATTGTGTACGATTTGGGAATAAATCTACTATGCACAATAATTGCACGTGTTTGGCTCATTGGGGCTGCATAAAATAATGTTGATAACAGGAAAATTCCCAATAACATTCTTCACTTATGTGTTCTGATCACAATATTGTTGAATTTTAGTTTTACAACTTCTAATTACTTTTTGCCAATAAATTACTTATAGTAAAAAAAGAAAAAAGTATAAGAGCTCATTTCCCATCTTAGTCAACCTATTTCATATGGAACGTCATACCATTTCATATAGGTTGATTCGGATAGAAAATGAGC
>NW_022597087.1:0-371 GCF_009176505.1 Sitodiplosis mosellana | reverse complement strand
TAAATGATCCCATTCAATTGCTCGAATCGGGAAATCCGTTTGGCCATATATTTGAATATCGTTGGTGAGTATGGAACATCATGCAAGTTGATCGTGGTGGTATTGAAATCAAAACTAAGCAATGGCTCATAGAAATTGGATGAAATAAGTTGATTCTGACAGGAAATGATCCCATTCAATTGCTCGAATCGGGAAATCCGTTTGGCCATATATTTGAATGTCGTTGGTGAGTATGGAACATCATGCAAGTTGATCGTGGTGGTATTGATATCATAACTAAGCAATGGCTCATAGAAATTGGATGAAATAGGTTGATTCTGACACGAAATGATCCCATTCAATTGCTCGAATCGGGAAATCCGTTTGGCCAT
>NW_022597086.1:390-1779 GCF_009176505.1 Sitodiplosis mosellana | reverse complement strand
CGAGACTCGTCGCATCATTTTTTGTTCTTGAAAATTCTCGTAGAATGAAAATTAAGCAATTTCTGAACACACATCATAGGATTGGACTAGTATAGCATAATCAGTTGCATTGATGAGCGGTTTTATGGGCAAATAATGTAAATAAATTATTGGGTCAGAGGTAAACTTTTCGAACATATTGCAAAATATGCACCACATACTCAATGAAATGCAATTTTGCCGGCATTTTTCTTCATATTTCGATCGAAAATCGAGATGAATCTTCACTAAAACCAACTGTGCCGTTCCCAATGGGGAATATGTAACGTTAATTAACACTATGACTGTTCTTCATATTTGCAACATATTACTGTTCTTAGGGGACTCCAGGGCCCCCAAGATACTTCATATGAAATCTGGACTGTGATAAGAGATAACAAATTAGTGTCTGCGGCAAAGTTGTAATACTCAAAGTTTGCTATAATTTTGGTGTAACAAATATTGCTTATCTCTTATCAGTTCCGCGAAAAACGCGAAAAAACGCGAAAATCGCAAAATTTTCCCACATCGTTTTAGTGAAAATGATAAGAAGTAAGAGACTTGCCTCTTCGACAGAAATGTAGAGCAGCTTGAGTACTACAAGTTCACCATAGACATGAAATCGTTATCTCTTATCAGTTTCGCGAAAAATGATTATCAAAAACTCGAATTTTTCGCGTTTTTTCGCGTAACTGATAAGAGATAACGACTTGATGTCTGTGGTGAAGTTGTAGTACTCAAGCTGCTCTACAAATTTGCCGAAGTTACCAAGTCGTTATCTTTTATCAGTTTCATGGAATACGCGAGAAACCGCAGAAAATCGCGAAAAAACGCGTTTTTTTCCTTATCATTTTTCACGGAACTGATAAGAGATAACGAGATGGCGTCTAATGCAAAGTTGTATTTCTGGTTGAGTACTACAATTGTTCCGATTCATTATTTCGTTAACTCTTATCAGTTCCGTGAAAAAACGATAAGGAAAAAAACGCGTTTTTTCGCGTTTTTTTGCGGTTTCTCGCGTAATTGATAAGAGATAACGGAAGAATGAATCAGAATAATTGTAGTCCTCGACCAGAACTACAACTTTGCCTTTGACACCATCTCGTTATCTCTTATCAGTTCCGTGAAAATTTATAAGAAAAAAAACGCGTTTTTTCGCGGTTTTCTGCGGTTTCTCGCGTATTCCGCGAAACTGATAAGAGATAACGACTTGGTGTCTTCGGCAAAGTTGTAGAACAGTCGTTATCTCTTATCATAGTCCAGTTATAATATAAAATAGCCATGGGGCCCTGTGGTCCCCCAAGAACAACAGCGTAACAAGTTTTGCGGCAGGCTGTATTTTACACATACTCACACATATGCATATGTTTT
>NW_022597086.1:0-290 GCF_009176505.1 Sitodiplosis mosellana | reverse complement strand
GTGTAGAGAAATGTTCAATCTATACAATGAGACTTAACTCCGGTTGGTTTATACACTGTTTAGTACTTTTATTCAACTTTAAAGTTCGCTGGGGGCCCTGGGTGCCCCAAGAACAATCATAGTGTTAATATTGAATTTGTGCACATTTTTGTAACGTCAATTTTGTATGTGGACGTGTATAAAAGGTGTACAAATTCAATATTAATTAACGTTACATATTCCCCATTGGGGACGGTACAGTTAGTTTTAGTGAAGATTCATCTCGATTTTCGATCGAAATATGAAGAAAA
>NW_022597085.1:634-4334 GCF_009176505.1 Sitodiplosis mosellana | reverse complement strand
ATATGTTATGTTCTTTGACCACAAGGTGGAAAATATACTAAAACATGAGGTAAAGTTAAGGAAAAAGACCTAAAAATGCCAAAAATGGCGATTTTTGTCTATCTGAATAATTAAAGCTCGGGCGCCAGGTCCCAATCCCAAGTTTTAGGGTAGTTTTTTATTGGAATTTTCTTTTTGTATGATTCTGCAACGATTAAGCCATTTGGTGACGTAAAATTCGAAAGAAGTCGAAAAAAACCAGTCTAGTGCTACATTGTTCCTGTTGTTCATCATTGATTTGCCAAAACACATAAGGGACTCAATTCTTCAGTCGTTCGCTGATGACACTCGCCAGTGGAAGCAAATTAGACACTATGATGATTGTCTGCAATTGCAAGCGGATTTGAATGAGCTTGCCCGCAAATGGTCTTTCGTCGGCTCGAAACTCGACATTTTCAACGCAGTAAACAACTTGTGTACGATAACTCTTTTTCACTTTGACAGATGGAATTTTATAGTTTTTTGACGCTATTTATCGTGGTTATACTGTCAATGTCAAAAAAATAGCGCATATATCAGTTACGCCATCTTTTGTCAAAACGAAAAAACTAATGTATAGAACCAATAGCAGAGGACGGCCTTTGGAGGAGTACGCGATTGTGACGGTGCATGCACCAAGTACCTGGTGGTGAGAATCGCAATTATAAATGTATTAAATAGAATACATGTCATTATATGTATGATTGTATGTATGGCGCAATGTATCGTATATAATACATTTTACAAATCCCACCACCGGTGGCGTATTGTATGCTCACTTTTGACATTTCCGCATTATATGCCGTCCTCTGCCCAATAGAACAATCAAATCCATTGTTTAAAAGTTTGATGTTCGGATAATTTATTTTGTCAAATTTTTGTTTTTGCACACATTTTTGTTTATAACTTAACAATCTCACTACATAGACAAATATTGCCAAAGACAAAAATAAAGAGAGAACATTGATGAATAAAAATTCTCTTTGAAGCAATGTGATCCGATGTACGGTTTACGTTCTACAGGCGTTCTAATGTTGCCCATCTAGAGGCGGTTGTATGCATTAGAGGGTTTTTCGAATGATTTTGATATATGTTATGTGCCACGACAAACAAAGAAAAACATCATGTTTAGATTTTTGAAAAAGAGTTTCATACCTGCTAGAGCAAAGAATCGTGCTTTTTGACAGATATACTAAATTAAATGTTTTCTGTGTCGCCCTCTGGTTGGCGATACTAATATCTTCTCGCACGGTTCTGATGAAGATTTTATTTATTGTTTATCCAATTTTATACAAATGTTTTTTGTTTTACATGAAATTTTTCCCGTTGATTTTTTCGCACTCTGCTCGAACATTTTGCGTGTAAAATGAGACTCAATGACTAAATGATTCATCGACTTTGCTGCTCAACAAAGGAATAATGCTCGTGTTGATTGGTTTCCCATTTTTTTCTGACAAAACACTCATGAAATGTTCTTGCCTTTCTCAATTTAAACGGAATGCAATGCTCTCTTTTTCTGCGCTGTAACACGAATGACAATTGTTCACCTTTCAACCATCGCTTGCCTTTGATTTTCTTGTGTTGATATCGACTGAATTTGCAAACAGTTGATTTTTTGCTGTTCTCACTTCGATGTTAACGGTATTTTCTGCTCGTCGCGCTGATGGGTCAGTACTCTTCAGCCTGACAATTTTCGCTTTTTGTAAATCCTTTTTGTGTAGATTTAGTGCTCATTTAGTGCTATTTAGTGCCACCAATTTTGGATTTGAAAGGTAAGGGTAAAAAGTTTTTTTTACTACCCCTATTTGCGTCGTTCCCCAAAACGCCGATGCCCATAACTCGCTCCTAGTTGAAGCACTAAATCTAAAATTGGTGGCACTAAATAGCACTAAATAGCACTAAATGAGCACTAAATCTACACAAAAGGGATTTACAAAAAGCGAAAATTGTCAGGCTGAAGAGTACTGACCGCGCTGATGTGTCGAAAAATTCGTATGACACGATGATACAATGTACTTTTCGATTCGGATGTGTTTCCAAACAAAATTGATGGTTTTTTTTTCTGCACGGGAGAGGCTAAACTTCGCTCCTTGTCATCGTTGTGACTAAATTTTCCGCTCGATTTTATGATTTCTGTGGCCATTTGCCTGCTGCTGTGAGCAGCCCGCTCTGTTTTGTCTTCACAGACGATTGCCGTCGGCATTCCCGATCGCCCTTCAGATGTCATTGCTTGATCTTTGCACAATTTTGTACGATTCGAACTGATTTTTTTGCAATCAGCTGCACATTTTCAATCGATCTGCGTAGATCTCGCTCTTTTTTTTGCACATTTCGCCCTGCATACTGACTTCTTTTGACGCACGATGCTATGAATTGAGTGATTTTTTGTGTGTTTTCTGCACAGAAAAATTAGATGGTTTTGCGCTCTGTGTATTGCGCCGGCATCTTCGTTCCGCACTTAGACCTTCAATCACATTTTTGTTTCAATTTCCGAGCCGAATTTACTGAACACTTGAATGAATTTACTCGGTTTTATTCATCTGCACATCAAATGATACTGTTTTTGCTCGGTTTTGTGGTGACCGACGCTTTTTCCATTCGTCCTCTCTTTGACATTGTCTGCCCTTCTCTTTTTCGCTCTGTGTCAACATTTTGACCAAATTTTCCGCTCAAATTTCGCACAAATTTTCTTTGGTTTCGCTCAAAATTTCAATACGTTTTAACGAAAATTTCTGCACGTAAATTCACGTTTCTTTTTTCGAATTCCGCTCGATTAAAAAATTTTCTGCACAAAACAAATATTTTCTTCCGCACAACTAAACCATTTTTCGCACAACCTTTTTTCTTCAATCTTTCCGCTCTACATTTTTCGCAAATTTCGGCAAAGTGCCATCATTCGCCTGCTCAAAACTGCTCCTTGCTCTTTTATTACAGTCGAAGGACCATGTTAACGGCTGCAACAATGGTAGAGCAAGTGAAATAAAACACGTCAGGTTTAATTGGAATGTAGACTGTATATAAGAGAGTTTATTCAAGCGGCGCACAGCTATTTATAGCTGTCCGCGCTGCACATGAAGTTGGTTACAATATACAATGAATCATGACATATAGTTAGCCCGGACACAAATTGGCGCGATAGCCCTTATAGACCTAATCGGCACAGCGCTATCTCTTGTACATTATTATAATTACTAACAATATACTTATGGCGAATTTAGACACTTGAGATGCCGAAGTTCTTTGTTTTTCCATGGGCATTTTTGGTTGTTTTTGCAGACATACGTTGAAACCGTACACTGAATGGCTTCCGCTAACACGTCATGAAGGGATGACACCCAGAGCGGTCAACGAGCGCTCGTTCGTTCGTTCGTAGAATTTACGAACATGTTCGTTCGTTCGTTCGTTCGTAGAATCTACGAACATGTTCGTTTGTTCGTTCGTTCGTTCGTAGAATCTACGAACATGTTCGTTTGTTCGTTCGTTCGTTCGTAGAATTTAATTACCCTTAAGTACGTACTTAACATACTTGAGTTTAATTACGTGACTTGAGACGTACTTAAACTCCCTTAAGTACTTACTTAGCATACTTGTTAACATACATACTTAAGCCTCGTATTTAAGCTTAAGTATGTTAGGTACATACTTAAGTATGTTAAGTACATACTTAAGTATGTTAAGTACA
>NW_022597085.1:0-534 GCF_009176505.1 Sitodiplosis mosellana | reverse complement strand
ACTTAGCATACTTAAGTATGTACTTAGCATACTTAAGTATGTACTTAACATACTTAAGTATGTACTTAACATACTTAAGTATGTACTTAACATACTTAAGTATGTACCTAACATACTTAAGCTTAAATACGAGGCTTAAGTACGTATGTTAACAAGTATGCTAAGTAAGTACTTAAGGGAGTTTAAGTACGTCTCAAGTCACGTAATTAAACTCAAGTATGTTAAGTACGTACTTAAGGGTAATTAAATTCTACGAACGAACAAACGAACATGTTCGTAAATTCTACGAACGAACGAACGAACGAACGAACAAACGAACATGTTCGTAGATTCTACGAACGAACGAACGAACGAACGAACATGTTCGTAAATTCTACGAACGAACGAACGAACATGTTCGTAAATTCTACGAACGAACGAACGAACAAACGAACATGTTCGCATACGAACGAACGAACGAGCGCTCGTTGACCGCTCTGATGACAGCTTTAGTGTTGGCTTCGAACGTTCGTTCGACCGTTCGACAACATAAAA
>NW_022597084.1:378-1232 GCF_009176505.1 Sitodiplosis mosellana | reverse complement strand
TCGCGATCAACGCGGAACTTTCAGAATTTCATTTTTTCACCAAAAAAATGAAATCTCAGAAAATTTGAAGCCAATCAAAATCGAATGGGTCTCATTTTGTGGTTTGTTGTGTCTTTGTGTGTTCACACCGAGTTTTATTGTTTTAGTTGTTGTAATTTTTTGGCGTGCGCTCGCATCACAACACATTGTTACATGTTTTGCTTTCTGTGTATACTTTTCTTCTTTTTTCTCTCACTCACAATCGCAAACAGAGAGCTGAGTCCAGTGTAATTTGATACTCGCTGAGGATGACAAATGTCGAAATGCATCCGAACCAAAATTTCGTTTATAAATAAATATTCATATTGATTTATGTTTGAAATTTGGAAAAGCAAAGTCACTTTAAGGTGTTATATTCAAAATTTAATCGTAGATTGAAAAAATCTTTCCATTTCAATTCCCTTAACGTGCGGAAAGTGTACGGAAAAGTAAAATATTCAACATTACGATTGTTGGCAGCATATTGAATCTATTCCAATTGTTCTGCAATATTATTGTGACCTGAAAAATAATACAGATCAATGAAAAAGATCAAAGCGGTATTTAATATAGTCAGCAGTACCATGGCTAACAGCTAACTGACGAGGTGTTAGATTCGCAAGATTTCTAACATCAACTTTGGCTCCTTTTTTGATGAGAAGTTCAGCAACATTTTGGTGACCTTAGAAATAATTTAGATCGATGAAAACGATCAAACCGATTCTTTATTTTGTGAAAATCAGAGTTTGACTCAGGCGACCGATATATGCTTTAGCATAGAAAAAATATCCGCATATTTTCTGGTTTGTCCACTCTCAGTATATAACGGCACCCAG
>NW_022597084.1:0-278 GCF_009176505.1 Sitodiplosis mosellana | reverse complement strand
AACGTAGTAATATAGATTATAGAACGGTTTGTTTACAAAGAAAAAAATTGTTTATAAACAAAATCTTCCAGAGTTGTACAGCGCAATGTATTTAAACGGCAGCAATGCTGTCCTATGTTAAGGTTTTGCGCTGTATAGTTCTGGCAGATTTGGTTTATAAACAATTTTTTTCTTCGTCAACAAACCATCCTATACTACCACGTTCAGTGTGCGTGCTGATACTCGATGAAACTGGGTGCCGTTATATACTGAGAGTGGACAAACCAGAAAATATGCGG
>NW_022597083.1:494-1150 GCF_009176505.1 Sitodiplosis mosellana | reverse complement strand
CATTACTTTTTGATCCGTTGGCCCGTTAAAAAACTCATTTTTGGCCGATTTATTAATGGCCAAAAATGGCCAAAGGCCGGCCAGAGCGGTCAACGAGCGCTCGTTCGTTCGTTCGTATGCGAACATGTTCGTTTGTTCGTTCGTTCGTTCGTAGAATCTACGAACATGTTCGTTCGTTCGTTCGTTCGTTCGTAGAATCTACGAACATGTTCGTTCGTTCGTTCGTTCGTTCGTAGAATCTGCGAACATGTTCGTTTGTTCGTTCGTTCGTTCGTAGGTAAAATTTCATTTTTTTTTTCAAACATAAAATTTTCTTATTTCTTAAAAAAATATAGGAATGATCCTATGTACTCAATAATACTGTAAGCACTATAATACTGTAATTTACAAGTTGTGAACATTATTTTCGCACAAAAAATTTAACGAATATTTTTTTGAGTTTCCACTTGCGCAATTGAATGCATAAAACTAATTAAAAACATCTTCACTCAACAAAAAACATCGCTGAAAATCTTACTTTCACTCATTGTGGTTTGTGTGTCCGCTGGCGAGAATAGAATGATATGATAATTAGCTGGACATGAACGTGGAAGTTGTAAAATGATGAAAGTAATGCATACAGAGAGAGAGAGAGAGAGAGAGAGAGAGAGAGAGAG
>NW_022597083.1:0-394 GCF_009176505.1 Sitodiplosis mosellana | reverse complement strand
ACAAAGACAGCAAAGTTCATCTCTTTTTGTCATTTATGGTGTGCAATTCAGAGAGACTTGTTGCAGTGATGATTTAAATCACATGGACGTTCAAACAGTGTGTGTTTTACGCACTGTGTTAAATCGCCACGTGCAAAACAGTTATACGTTTAGACAATGTTTTGTTCTGTGATCGTACAACACACACAGTTCGAGAGACAACGTGCTTCATGATATCACAGCAACAAGACGAATCTGAAATGTGCACACCATACTTGGCAAAAAGAGATGAACACTGTCTTTGTCACTTTTTCTATCTCTCTCTCCGTATGCATCACTTTCTTCGTTTCACAACATTTGAAACCAGCATTATTATTGCTTATTGCATTATTATGCATCCAATTGTGCAAGTGGA
>NW_022597082.1:258-8279 GCF_009176505.1 Sitodiplosis mosellana | reverse complement strand
TTGTGTTTCAATCTACAAACCCCCTGTAGTTAAGATATTCATTAGATAACTACTATGTATAAAATCGTATTGTTGATTTTTAAATAACGATACAAATAAAACAGCCATGAAATGTTTAGAAAAATTCATATTATTTATGTCTGTTTGAAGTTCTACGCGTGGTTTTAATTTTGAAGCCGTCTGTATCTCCAAAATAGCAACAGACTTCTTTTAGAATCATTCGGATATCTATATGTTGAGTCTTATTTTTATGTATTCTATATTGAAGGTTCTTTAGATTGTATGACGCATTAGGAGGAGATAAATTTTGCAAAAATTTCGTGAAATAAACGCACGAAATCGTTCTGCAGATTTTCATTGCATTTCATGAACAATTGAGTCAATTGAGCAGTTTGGAGCGAAAATGTAATACAGAAAAGTTGCGTGGAAAAATGTCGATGATGAATGAACGGAAAAGGGATAGCTATATAGTGAACTATAGTGAACTATATAGCTATCTCTTTTCATTTGAAAATTTTCCGCGCAACTTTTCTGTTTAAAATTTTCGCTCTAAACTGCCCAATTTATGTTCCTCGTGATAAATTTATCCTAGGGATAAATTTTTTGGTCAAAATACCAAAATTTCTAGCAAAATTCTTACTCAATTTAAATTGATGTTAAACTTTATTTCTGTTCTTATTGGTGCCATAAATATGAAAAATTTCCAGTCATATTAAAATATTTGAAATTTTTTTATACCAAGGATGAATACCGGACAGGAAACAAGAAATAAATTGTCAATTTTTGCTCAAAACACAGTCAAAATTGAAGTTCAAGCCAATATTCCCTGGTTTTTCATCACAAATTTTAATAATACGGATATTTCGAATCAATTTTTTCTCAAAAATGTTCAACATTTTGCTATCCTAGGGATAAATTTAAAACCATGTCCATACTTGGTCATGAAGTTTTTTCATTTTATTTTATTTAACACTGGCCAATCACTGGCTAAATTTGATTTTGTACAATATTATTTTATAATTTGTAGATATTAGTGGTCGGGAATAAAAATGACTAAAGTTGAACCACTTATGGATAACCGTAACACAATATTCTTGATTTTTAAAAGTGCAACATAAATTCTGTTCGGCTGTAAGTGAATCGTAAAATATCTGTGGACTATAGAAATCGTGTTTCACTTTAATTGAAGCAAAAATGTTCGATACACTTTCAAGTCCATTGGAATGATGATTCATTTTAATGTTTGTTTTGGTTGTGATTTGGCTTCGGAGTGAAAATTAAGTGATAAGGAGCGCGAATTTCGATGTGCCGATAACACCATTGGATTGGGCACATGAAATACTGTATGAGAATCAAAAAAAAAAATTTAACTTTTTTTTCGATTTTTGCCTGTTTCCGATATTCTACATGGGAAGTTTGTATGAAAACCTCGGAGCACCGGTGTTTTACCCGTATTGTTATACACATCAACAAAGCAGTCAAGCTTCACCGTTTAAGCATGAATAAAAACAAAAAAAGCAATAAAATGAAAAAAAAGGGTCTTTTATTTAAAAATTCTTATTTTCAGGATTCTTTTGTCTTCTTTGTTTTCATCTTCTTTGTGTTCTCTTTCTTTTTTTGTTTACAGCACTCATGCTGCGCGTCTTTGCATATACCTAACATTGAGAGCATTGAAAAACACGAAAACAATTCGAGCTATTTTTCGCGTTTTCCACGTTTCTCGCGTTTTCGCGTTGCGTTTCTCGCGTTATTCGCGTTTTTCGCGTTTTTCACGTTTTTCGCGTTTTTCGCGTATTTCACCATGAAGTAGACGCATAAATGAATCGACTTCGAAAAAGAGAAAAGAGGCAAAAAAGCCTGTCCAACATGCCGTCGCAGATTCAAAACAACGCGAGCAATTATTATTTCATAGAATTTGAACAAATTAAGAATTAAGTTTAACTGAATTATGTAAAAACAACTGAACGATTCATGTCTTTAATTCAATTCATTCAAATAAATAAAAACAGAAAACAATAAAATAAAAAAAACGTCTTTCATTTCAAATTTCTTATTTTCAGGTCTCTTTTTGTTTTTAGGTTCTCTTTATCTTCTTCGCTTTCTTCTTTGTTTCTTATTTTCAGGTCTCTTTCTTTTTCCTCTTTGCTTGACCTTCCCTTTTGTCTTCGTCTTCTTTTATTACACAGCATGCATGCTGCGTGCATGCTGTTACTATTGTTGGAATAATAAAACGCGAAAAACGCGAGGTAATTAGCGTTTTCGCGTTTTTTCGCGTTTTCGAATGCCCTTTTTTATACTACTGTCGAGGTTGAGGTGCAAATTGTTTACGTCGCACCAGGCCTTAATTTTATCGATGGCCCTTTTCGAAAATGGGTGATACACTCGTGGGTTTCCATTTGTCAGGGAAATGGCCAGCTGACAATGATTCATTGAAGATCCGGTGAGTGGAGCCGCCAAATGACTCGCACAGTTTTTCAGTATCAATGGGTGCATACCATCCGTACCCGTACCTTTTTTGGTGTTCACGGCTTGTAGCTCTTCGAGCACAAAATTAATATCGTGCTGGAAATCCTCAGTTTGTTGTGACTCATCGGTAGGTGATTGTTGAACGCCTTGAGTCGTTGAGTCATCGTAGTTGCTATTGAAGAAGTTAGCGAATAGGTTGGCCTGTTCAGTTTCGTTTGCCGTACTCACGTCGCCAAGTTGCATGACATATTGTAGCGAAATAGATCATTTTCGTCATCTCACCACTTCGATGGCGCCATCTGGGGTATATGTGATATTTCTGTCAAGTCTGTGAGTAGTGTTCATGGTTTTTGTTCCAGAATTCATGCACAATCGTGCTCAATACAAAATTATTTAAAAAAATCGTTCGAAAATCATGTCTTCCCCATGTTGGATCCAGATTTTTTTGAATGGTCACTATTTCTGCCAAATAACCACATGAATGTGTGCTTGAGTATACTCTCTCTTAGAAACATGCGTTGGTATTATTTATTTATAGCTAAACTTCCAAAAAATGACTTTTGGTTGAAACAAGTGAGGTGTACAGACAATTTTGTGAGTGACTGTATGTACTTGCTTGTAATCTTTATTTTCATTTTGATCGCTTGTAATGTTTATTTTAATTTGTACAATATGTTAAATTCACTGATTGCCTAATTTTTTTTAGTAAAATATTCACAATTCATATTAAATTTTCAGTTAGTTTTGATTTTCAGTCGAGTCTTAAATTCAAATTTGCACGTTGGTTGTCATTTACGTTAATTAAAAAAAATTTATTGAAGAATTAAAGCTGCTTTTGCTTAAGCTGGGCGTCCTCTTTTACGTTTTTGACCCAGTGGAATGACTTTTGCTTCATCGGGTGCAGTTATAAATTTCATTCGCAACGAAATACCAACAACGTGTTCACACATGAATGTTTTCAAAAATGTGTAGCAAGTACATTTTCCTTCGAGCCAATTATCTTTGGTGTACGGCATTGGGAATGTGACATCGTAAAAAGCAAAATTCAACTTTTTGAATTCCTCGAAACTATTCCATTCACATGAGCGATCGATCGTATCTGGATCGGCTTATCTGGATCACTTGGAATTTTAAATGTCTTCTCAAACTCAGTTTCGGAAACTTTCATTGGAACATTTCTCTTGGCCCATACATAAGCGTCCGTCCAGATTTTCAATTCGATGTTTGGTTTCTTTTGAATTTCTTTTATTCCATTCAAATATGCCAATGACCATTTTTCCACCATTACAAAAAGCACCGTACGGAAACGGCTGATATCAAGACGTTCTCTGAATGTATGCTCGTCTTTTACCAATCTGTTGTTACTTTCAACTGAATTGTTTGTGCTTGGACAAGAAACATCGACTCCTTCATACCAAATTCGATGAGCAATTAACCATGTTTTTTTCAAAATAATCCATGAACGTCTCGTTAACTGGTTTCCATTTGTCCAAAAATAGCTGTGATGCTTTGTCGAAGATTTCATCGCTTTGGCTCAATTGCAATTTGTCAATGTCATGCAAAAATTCGGCTTGTTGTTTCTTATTTGCACTGAAAGTTCCCAAATTTTGAATGACATTTTTTCTCATATGGAACCAGCACATAATTCGAACGTAAGAGTGATCAAACACTTTTTCAAAGCCACGTGGAATGCTATCGGCAGCATCAGCGATGATATGCGTTGGTTTAAAATCAGAGATTGCATGCACCATACAGCTATAGTTGGATGCCAAAATAAGTAGCTATTTTTAGTCAATAGTTCGGGATATTCTGCAGTATACAGCTATCGAACGAACGCACGCACGAACAAGGCGAAGCGGCGGAGAAGAGCCCAGTGCATATTTGTTCCCCTCATTCGTCGTCATCGTCTCTGTTTGTACCGAACACGCACACAAACAAAGCGAACACTGTCTGGCATATACACGCAGACTGCGTTCGCTGTATGTACATGTGATCGGTGCATATTCCAGACAGTGTTCGCTTTGTTTGTGTGTGTGTGTTCGGTACAAACAGAGACGATGACGACGAATGAGGGGAACACATATGCACTGGGCTCTTCTCCGCCGCTTCGCTTTGTTCGTGCGTGCGTTCGTTCGATAGCTGTATACTGCAGAATATCCCGAACTATTGACTAAAAATAGCTACTTATTTTCGCATCCAACTATAGCTGTATGGTGCATGCAATCTCTGTTTAAAATCAATATTGAACACATCTTGAACGCCTTTCTTAACAGCAGCAAAAATGAATCTGAAAATGAATTAAAAATTCAAATTGATAAGTTATAACAATCAAAATATGATATAAACTTGTATCACAAACTACCTGAAATCATCTGTTTGTTCATTAGTGCATACGGCAATTCCAAACGGATGAAACGATCGATGCATGTCAGTTGTCCCAATATGCAACACAGGATAGCCCTACCATGTCAATTTGTATGTGGCATCAGTATGTACTTTGGTCGCATCAATTGCCGAAGAGCGAAGCGAAGCTGCTTGGATACATGTGGATTTTTTTCATCAAAAGATATTTCAAAGTCGACTATGAACGGCTTTGTTTTGTCAACTGGCAATAAACAATTATCTTCGAGCCATTTTTTCAAATCACTCATATTGATTTTGGCACTTCCATCTCTTTCACTGCGAATTGTTTTTAGAAACGAGTCGAATTTCTTGCGATCTGGAAGCTCAAATTTCTTCATCATTAAGTTGTTCAAAATTTGTTTTGGCTTGCAAACTCCCATTTCAAACATATCACGAATGGCATCCTTTATTTCATCATCAATTTCATAAACCGATTCCAAATTTTGGTCATGATCATGATCTTCGCTTGACACAAACAAGTGAACTTTTGAGCTGCGTGAATCAAACAAAAGATACAAACTAGCAGCACATTTTTTTTTGAGCACGGAATTTGACTTTGTTGCATCCATATTTGAGCCGCTCTCCATCGTCTGAATTCGTTTTGTAGTAGACGGACCAACAATTTTGACTTGCCAAATAGTTTTGAGCATCATTCACATTGTCAAATGTTTGAGCAAAATTGAACTGTTGATGAACTCTTTTTTTCTTTGCTGGCGGTTCTTCATCAATGTCATCAACATTGCAATTACTTGGCGAAATTTCAATCAAGTCATTTGATAGTTGTTCATTGCTGTCTGTTCCAATTGTAGAACAAGAGGCAACTGATTCACAATCACCCAAATCACTTGAACAACTGCTCACACCACTCGATGTTTGTCCATCAGACGAGTTGCTGGGTGCCACGATAATTGATGCATCAATTTGTCTGAAAAATTCAATATTTTAAGTGTTATTTTGCAATTGAGCCAAATTTTTCATGTTTGACAAAAAACAAATATTGTGTTCAAAACCAATTCAATCAAAAAATCTGACTGTAAATGTCATTTTGTTAAAGCAACGCGTTGTGTTATGACACAAATATTTTCGTCATCAAAATTGACTTACTTTTCGTGAACATAAATTCCATTTGACATCATCATATCACGAAAGTTATCATAATCGTCACAGCAGGGACAGCAAAACATTCCTTGTTTGTCATGAGCACGACCTCTGAGACATTTCAAATGATACCATTTACTTCCGCAACAATTTAATTCGACCGATGTGACTGGATGGAAATCTTTCATCGTTTCATTGCACAATAAACATTTTTCGTCTTTCGTGTGAATTGATGATCGCTCAATACCATGATGAATGTGACAAAACGAGTCGAATTCGCCGGAGAATTGAACCAAACAATTATTTTCCAATGCACACGGAAGATGAAATGATTTTCTACACGTTTTACGACAACATCCAATGCTAGCTCCTTTCAATTTACAATAATAACAAGTCTGAAATGAAGAAAACGTTTAAAGTAATCAATTACAAAAAAAAACAGGGCCATTACAAACAACTCACTAGCTTGGATGCTCGCTTCACTTCATTTTTAATGTCTTCTTTCAAATAGCCCAAAATACCTTCCGAAACCTCTTTCTTTTGTTGAAGATTTGCTGAGAATAACTGAAAAAAAGTCCAATGTTATTTTATTCTTATGATATGAATGTTTTTTTTTTCACTCACCAAACAAAAATTGTGAAGTGTCATTTCACCATATGAATATTTATCGCCAAGATTTTTGACATCGTCGTTGTTTTGGTTGCAAAACAAACATTTTTTATTGGCAACATTGCCATCGAATGAATCGTAAAGTGGTGCGGACATTTATAAATAATTTTTTTTCTTAGAATAAATAAATAAAATCTTTGCAAATCGAACATAAACTATGCAAGTCGGACGCGCCAATAAGTATGACATTGACAAGCATAACCATTTTTTAGAACATTGTATAAATTTATCAGTGCTAAAATCTAAAACTACTTAGCATGCGTACTTAACAATATTCATGTGAATACCTGATGATCCGATTAAATAGTTAAGCAATATAAATAAATTAACTGAGAAATTAATGATAATAATGTAATGATGATTTTTTTTATTATTATATTTTGATTATTTAACTGAGCAAAATCCTAATTAACTTAGCATTTAATATATAGTCGTTTATTTTCATTCTCATTTACATATCTTTATGCTCAGCGACACATATGTACATGCTTCAAATGTTTTCAGACACCTTTCCACATAGTGAAAGAATGAATTATTTATTTGCCACTTTATAAATGAATGAGTGAGATTGAGAACAAGACATATTCTGACAATATATCGTTATGATACAAAAACGAATGATTTTTTTAAAGTTTAACATCGGCAGAGAATTTTTCGAAGTGAAACACCGGTGTTACATTTCAATAAAACTTGTTTTTCATGATTCATTTTGAAAAATGTTCGCGCTGGTGTTTCGTTTGTAAATACTTGTTAGATGATGTTTCGGTTCTAGGAATGCATGATAATTTTATTGATAAGGAATGCGAATTTCGATGTGGTGATAAAACCAATGGATTGGGCACATGAAATACTGTTCCAGAATCGAAAAAAAATTTAACTTTTTTTTTTCAATTTTTGCCTGTTTCGGATCGTCTACATGGGAAGTTTGTGTTCTGGTTTGGCAATAATTATGTAAGAAAAAACAAAACATTGTGAAACAACAAGAAAATGAGCTATCAATAATATCGTAAAAAGGATTCCAGGGCAAAATTCCCGAAAAAAAATTCCCGAAACGAAATTCCCGAAAAAAATTCCCGAAGACAAAATTCCCGAAACGAAATTCCCAAAAAAACAATTCCCGATTCGAAATTCCCGAAAACAAAAATTCCCGAAGACAAAATTCCCAAAACGAAATTCCCAAAAAAAATTCCCGAAAAAAAATTCCCGAAGACAAAATTCCCGAAACGAAATTCCCCAAAAAAAATTCCCGAAACGAAATTCCCGAAAAAAAATTCCCGAAGACAAAATTCCCGAAACGAAATTCCCAAAAAAAATTCCCGAAGACAAAATCTTCGAAAAAAAATTCCCGAAGACAAAATTCCCAAAATAAAATTCCCGAAGACAAA
>NW_022597082.1:0-248 GCF_009176505.1 Sitodiplosis mosellana | reverse complement strand
AATAAAATTCCCGAAGACAAAATTCCCAAAATAAAATTCCCGAAGACGAAATTCCCGAAGACCAACAAATGATGGCGACCGGGGCATAAACAACGCTACGGCTTCGCATCGCTGTCGCCAACTAGTGCTAGCAGCTGTACTACACACACTGAATGGAAACTTTTCCACTCTGGTGTTGACGAATTTGACATTGATTTTGACATTATTTATTTATTTATTTATTTATTTATTTAACACCGCCAAAAACT
>NW_022597081.1:742-5395 GCF_009176505.1 Sitodiplosis mosellana | reverse complement strand
GTTTGTGAATTGATTCAAAATTGAAGTAATTTTTGTTGTCGAAATTTGTTCAAGTTTGTTCAACATAATTTCCTGTTTCAATAGTTATTTTTGTTATATAACTGTTTCATTTTTAATGTAGGGGGAGTATGTGTAAGTTGACCCACTTTGTAAGTTGATCCACCCCGCCGATTTTGTATTTTGACCTACAAATTGTCAATTTGGCTAGTCTCAATCGATTTAGAAACGTCAAAAACCAATATAAAAGTAGTTCCCAAGAGTGAATACGCTTCTTAAACGGCTCGGATCGGCTCAGAAAAAAAATTTTGCCAAAAAATAATCATTTTTATAAAAACTAAATTTTTTCGGACCATCATCAAGTAGATAATTTCAAAGATATCAGCAAAGCGAGTATAAGCTTTCTTCACTAGTTTTTCGTGTATTTTCATAATCCGAAGTCAGATCACACATATCATTACATGGCGAAATTCTTTCCGTGCATATTGAAATGTCGACCAATTTTGTAAATTGACCCACCCGAAAAAAAATCAGAAAAATGAGACAACTATTCAGCGTAAACACTCAATTTACGAGATTCATTGAATTTTAATGATTTTCCAAACGTTTTCGGATTTGAAAAACACAAAAAATCGATGAAATATGAAAAAATAGAGAATATGTATTTTTTACTATTTCTATATTTTTCTACATTTTTTCATTGTTTTTCGTAGTTGTAAAGGCCGAAAATGATTGAAAATCCAACGAAATTTAATGAATTTCATATATTGAGTGTATAAACACTCAGTATAAACTGCATGTTTTTCTAAAAAAATAGGGTGGGTCAACTTACAAGGAAGAAATTGTGTTGCCAAAAATCAGACCTCTTGGAAAATTGACCGAAATGTTTTGTTTTTACAACCAAAACTAATGAATTTCCTGATCAAATTGTAGCTTTTTCGGCTCTCTTTCCAATGGTATATCAAGTGTGCATTTATCTTCATTCCATAAAAAGTTATGACTAAAATTATTAGTGCGGGTCAACCTACACATAATTCCCCTAGTTGTTTGAATTTGGGGAGAGTGTTGAAATGTAAATTCAAAACACAGCAAAAATGAAATTGCATGAATATCGATTTTATTAAACACACATTCATTATGTTTCCAACCGTCAAACCGATCGTATTTTAATTTCCCCGTCTCCATAATCTATCCAACCATACATATAGTTTTGAAAGTTTATACCACACTTCACATAGTGTGAAAATGTCAAAAAGTGCTATAGTCAATTTTTCGCAAAATTTGGGTCACTCTTATTAATATCAATTTTTTGGCTTTGCGAGTTTTCGGCCATACCAAGTTTGAGCGAAATCGGAGAAGTTTTATTATTATTATTATTATTATTATTGTTCTGCACCATACAGCGTTTCTTCGCCAGAGGTGGTTTATTTAGCATAAATATAATTATAAGTGAAATCAAAATTTTGTCCCGCTTGGTGTGGAATCGTCGTGTATTACCTTTACGTGCTACGACTGGACTGATTCGTATTTCTTCAAGCTCTGGTACATATAACCGAAGCGGTTGTAGAATTGGTTGAACTGGTGGTGGTGGTGCTGGTGCTTCCCAACCGTTAGGCATATCGATTCTGTCTGGTGAGCACAATTCAATTGAATTGCCTGATATGTAACTCATATTCATATCAGCACATCCTTCATCACCCGAAGGTGAAGCATCTGCTTGTAAATGTCCCGATTGTGTTGACATGGAATCATCACCCTTCGAAGTGTTATTTCCGGAATTTCCAATTCGTCCTTGTATCAAGTTGATACATCTCATAAGTAGTCCTTGTTCTTGCAAAGTATATTCCCGATCAGGTAGAATGTATGCTGCATATAATAAATATGTTACTGATTACACTGTAGTAACATTTACAGCTTTTGAAATGAACGATTCTACACATGAATTTCAGATTTTAGTAGGGGACGAATGTAGTTGAACCTCATATTTCGTTTTGGTAACTTGGTGGATTGATATCAAGAACGACCATTTTATAATTGTTTATCAGCGATGTCAGGAAAAATGATCGGAAATGGCCTCTTACGACGTTTTTGTCTTCGACAACTACGCTTTTTTCGTCAAAAAATATGGGTCTCTGACTCGACGCTGCGTTTTCTTCATAAGCTCCCATATAAAAAAAATACCGAAGCGATACTGGTGTTAGCAAGTGAACTATTTGACAATCACTCTTTCGAATTCGCCCAACTTTGACATAATGTATACATGTATATACACATCCGTTGGATGTTGAACTACTATTTGATTTTATTTGAAAAAAAACGTCGATGCAAGCAACACGTTCGTTTTTATTCCATTGAAACTTTTTTAAATGTAATCCAAAAATAAGACAAACGAATATTCATTGCTCGGAACGGTTACAGCCGGTTACAGCAAATAGAACAAATGTTATTCGATGTCATTGTGAAATCGTTCACTTGTCAACTTAACATATGCTGTTTGCCTGAATTCGCTTCAACAGCCCTAATATGGAACGACCGGAAAGTGGAATGTCAACAAACGGAATGACATTTGTTCAACTTCGTTGTGACTTTGTATACGAAAACACGCGAAAACAATACACAAATTATTTCGAATATTAAAAGAAATAAAATGATTATTTTATTGGTTTTATTTTTTTTTTGTTATTGTGTATTCTTTTTCTTCCTCCATACCTAAACTTACATCACATCGGTTGCGATCAAGACGGTTCAAGAAGAATATTCAACGGATATAACTTTTGAATCTGACATACAGTGTTTATTATATGTCATTATAGTTCACTTGCTAGCTCCAGTAGCGTTGGCAATGCGGGCACGGGAGTAAACACAGCGTCGCTCTGACCACTTCAACACCGGTTTTCCTACAAATTTGATCTAAAATCGACATTTCTTCATAAAACTATCGATCCATTGAAAGATTGATACAAAATCACATTTATGGCATGGAAAACACACTTATACGGGCCCTTATTTGAGGATTTTTGACATCGCTGATAAACAATTGAGGTTGTGAGAATGAAAATGGCAATACAGGAATAAACATTCTGAAACGCATCAAGAAAAAAAATTCGCAAAAATGAATCATGAGTTCTGAATATGCAAAAGTGAAAAATGAATTTAAATGGGCAGCATAGGAGTTTCATGGTTCACTTTTGCGTATTCAAAACTCATGATTCACTTTTGCGAATTTTTTTTTCTTGATGCGTTTCAGAATGTTTATTCCTGTATGGCCATTTTCATTCTCACAGCCTCAATTATAAAATGGTCGTTCTTGATATCAATCCACCAACTTACCAAAACGAAATATGAGGTCCAACCACATTCGTCCCCGACTAAAATCTGAAATTCATGTGTAGAATCGTTCATTTTTTGTTACTACATTTGAAAAAACTGAATAATTGAAATATTGCATATGTAAAATTGAGCCCAGCTGTCTTTCATTTAAAATGTCTTTTTGTACTCTCAGAATTCAAAAAAGGCAAACTAAAAAACATATAGTGTGTAAAACATCAAATTACCCACTGTTTTTTGCCATTGTAGGTAAAATGTCAGTTTACCTACATTTTTGGTGAACGGTGTTCCATTGTATTGACAATGTAGGTAAAATGACATTTTGCTGACAACTTTAATACAGTGGAGGTAAACTGACATTTTGCCTACAATGGCAAAAAACAGTGGGTAATTTGATGTTTTACACTATATGTTTTTTAGTTTGCCTCCTTTGAATTCTGAGAGTATATATATTTCTATATGTACACACACAGAAAAGAATCCCCGGAAATTTTAGGTGTTCGCCGTAAAATTTGACATTTATATACATTTAGGGTGGCGCAGAATAACTGTCCTCTTTTTTCACATCGCACGTTCTTATACACAATGTATTGCGATTCACCCGGCATTGTACCGTTATGTTTATTGGTGTTTACTCTAACACTAACTTTTTATGGTGCTGAATTTTTTGACGATTCATATTCTGTTTTTCGTAAGGATAGACTTTTTCAACGTGACGGCGGTGCACTAATTGCAACCAAAAACGAAAAGTTTGCCAGTGAAGAGATTAAAATTGCCGGTGTTGACCATTTGGAATACGTTTGTGTGAAAGCTACTTCTAAATCACACGTCATCTACATCTACTGCGCATACATTCCACCAAATTCACCGCAAACAATCTACGATTCACATTTAGCAGCTATGCACAAAATCGCTACCGATCCTTATTATTGTTCTGCACCATACAGCGCTTCTTCGCCAAAAGATTCCTGAAGATGTTATTATTTTTGTTGGTGATTTTAATCTGCCACATGTGGAATGGTCAACCGATAGCGACGACGACAACATCATGATTCCAACTAAATTTGCACCTGAGTACACGGCCACTTTCATCCAGGGACTCATGAGCACATAGGTTCTGACATAGTCTGATCTCGTTGATCCTGACCCCCCCTGGAAAAATTTGACCCCCCCTGGGAAAATTTGACCCCCAACGATTTTTTTGGACCCGTTGCCATTTTCGGACCTTTTTTGTTGTTTTAGATTAGATTTTTTTTTTTTAGTCCTCACTTTGTTCTGGATACCGGTTTTACACTAGATAGAATCGATTTTTGAAAGCGAGGACCTTTT
>NW_022597081.1:0-642 GCF_009176505.1 Sitodiplosis mosellana | reverse complement strand
TGACCCCCCCTGAATTTTTTGGTTTCAGAACCTATGCATGAGCATGGGAGTTCATCAGGTAAATCATGTACGTAATGATTCAAAAGAACGACTATTGGACCACTAATGATTTTACCAACATCTCAATTGAGCGTGTTAACGAGGCTATCGCACTGACGGAAGTGGAAGATCATCATCCATCGATAATGGCTACATTTGAGTGGCATGGAAATAATACGACTGAAGCCAATATTAAACCAAGGCATTCAATTTCAAACGGGCCAAATACAGGGACATGAATGCACATCTGGCAAATGTCAATTTTACCGAGTTGTTCCATGGAAAGACAATCATCGAGAAGGTGAACTTGCTGCATAAGATTTTGGACGATGCAATCATCAAATTTGTGCCTACTTACATCGTAAAGTCGATACAAAAATGTCCATGGAAAAACAAATTCCTAATAACACTAAAAAATAGGAAAAATAAAGCAAGGAAACGTTACAGACGATCAGGCTATCATCAGTCGTTTGAATGGAAATACATTTTGGCGTCTCGTGAATTCGATAAACTCAACACGGAACTATACAACACATACGTGAACCAAATGAAATCCTCGCTCAAGCATGATGCATCGAGATTTTGGCAATATGTCAATTCAAA
>NW_022597080.1:483-5277 GCF_009176505.1 Sitodiplosis mosellana | reverse complement strand
GTGTTCGAAAAACCGATACAGAGTAGTGGTGGTGAATTAAAAGAAAAACAAACAATTTATATCCAGACAAAAAGTGAAATTGTAGATCTTGATACGGATTTGGCTGAATTTTTTCGTGAAGAAATTACGAAATATATCCTCAGTCAAATTGATGATGTTGTGACTAAAGGGTCGGGATTCACCCTATCTGATATCAGCGAGTTAGTTGTGCAAGTGAATAAATATGAACCGTGGAGGGGATCATCGTTTATTGATCTACCCAATTATTTGAAATCAAAACATGCAATAATAAACGTTGTCAATAATGATGAAATGTGTTTCAAATGGGCCATATTATCAAAGTTACATGAAGCTAAGTGGAACCCCAACCGGTTATTTCATTATTTACCATATAAAGATGATTTAAACTTTACTGGAATCGAATTCCCCATGAAACTGAATCAAATAGATAAATTTGAAAAACTCAATCCAACAATATCCGTAAATATTTACATGTACGAAGTCAAAGGTGATGATAAATTTATACGTCCAATTCGCGTTACAAAAAATGTAAAGTTAAATCATGTTCACCTACTATTGATCACGAAAGCAATACGACCAAAAAAACCAAATCAGGATCAAAATTTGCAAATTCAATCGCATTATTGTTGGATCAAGCATTTAAGTCGATTGGTAACCGCTCAAGTAACGAAGCATAAATGTAGACATTACTTCTGCGATCGATGCTTGAATTTTTTTCAAACTTCGGAAAAACTGAAAAAACATATCGATCAATGTATGAGACAGAACGAGTTCGCAATTGAGATGCCAGCGGAGGATAAAAATATAATCCAATTCAAGAATTGGCAGAATCAGCTTGAATGCCCATTCATAATTTATGCCGATGTCGAAGCGCTATTAAAAGTACCTGATGTGCCAGTTTTCAAAGGCAAAAAGCGAGAAATTGCGGCTTATCAGGAGCATGAAGTTTACAGTGTCGGGTATTATTTTAAATGTTCTTTTGACGAGTCGAAATTATTTTATGCGAGTAAACGTGGTCCTGACTGTATCGATTGGTTTGTAGACCAGATGAAAACTGCTGCTGAATTTGCTGCCCAACATCTCAATAATATAATTCCGTTGAATATGACTGCTGAACAGGAGCAACGTTTTCAAAATACGCACATTTGTCACATTTGTGAAAAACAATTTGATTCCGATTCCATTAAAGTGAGGGATCATTCCCATTTGACGGGTGAATTTCGCGGTGCCGCACATCAAGATTGTAATTTGAATTACGTGGAAAATCGTGCTATTCCGGTAGTTTTTCACAATTTGACTGGCTATGATTCGCATTTTCTGCTGCGCAAACTAGCCAACGGTTTCGCGGGTGACATGCAGATTATCCCAATCAACACGGAAAGGTACATATCTTTTTCAAAAACCGTTGAGGGGACGGCCCAGCCATTCAAAGAGGACATCAAACTGAGGTTCATCGATTCATTTCGATTCATGGCTGATTCACTGGATACTCTTTCATCCTTGATTCCATCAGAGAAAAAGCGTATTCTGAGGACCGAATGTAAGCTTTTGAGTGAAGAGCAGCTGAAATTATTGGAGAGAAAGGGCATTTTTTGCTATGATTACATTGACAGCTGGGAAAAACTAAATGACACATCGCTGCCATCCAAAGAGGCTTTCCATAGTACCTTGACTAACAGCTCGATTACTGATAAAGATTACGATTTCGCGAAAGAGGTGTGGGATAAATTTAATATACCGGACTTTCTTTCGATGCCATGCTACGATATACAAATGTTCAACTTGAGCTCTTTACGGATGTCGACATGCTCATGTTCGTTGAACGTGGAATTCGCGGAGGCATAATCCAATGCAGTACGCGATACATTCAAGCTAATAATAAATTCATGGATAATTATAATCCAAATAAAGAAACCAGCTATATCATGTACCTCGACGCCAATAACTTATATGGCCATTCGATGATGCAGCATTTACCACATAATAATTTTCAATGGTCTGATGTTAAATTTGATCGAGAAACAATTCTGAATCTTAAAGATGATGCTGATATTGGCTATGTTTTCGAAGTAGATCTCGATTATCCGAAAGAGTTGCATGATTTACATAATGATTACCCGTTTTGCGCTCAAAATATGCACGTTCCAGGCAAAAAAGGTGTAAAGAAATTGCTTTTGACTCTTTATGATAAAAAAAAATTATGTGATCCACTACAGAATGCTGAAATTGGCTCTTCAGCATGGGTTAGTTTTGGGGAAAGTACATCGCGCCCTGCAGTTCAACCAAACAGCATGGCTCAAGCCTTACATTCAGCTGAACACGGAAATGAGAACGCGAGCTACTAATGATTTTGAAAAGAATTTCTTCAAACTTCTCTGCAATGCTATTTTTGGTAAGTGAATGTCTCCTCATAATGATCATATCTCCATACGCATTAAATGTAATATATTAACCAATTCTTATTTCATATTATTGTTATAGGGAAAACGATGGAAAATCTGCGATCTCGCGTTGATATCAAACTGAAGTCGCAGTGGGGTGGAAGATCTGGAGCACGTATGCTCATAGCGAAACCGAATTTCAAGCGACGCACAATTTTTGATGAAGACTTGGTTGCCATCGAGTTGAAAAAAACAAGTTTGCTCATGAATAAACCGATTGTGGTGGGGCTCGCGATATTGGATATATCCAAAGTCGTTATGTGTGACTTTCACTATAACTTTATGAAGCCCAAATATGGTGATAAAGTCCAACTTGCGTACACCGACACTGACAGTTTTATCTATAAAATAAGCTGCGAAAACTTCTATGATGATATGAAACAGCATTTAGAGAAATTCGACACCAGCGACTACAAAGAGGATAATCCATACAACATGCCCCGCGTGAACAAGAAGGTGCCTGGTCTGTTTAAGGACGAGTTGAATGGTGAAATTATAACCAAAAAAATAGGTATACGCAGTAAAATGTATTGTGTACGAACGAAGAATAGTATAGATAAAATAAAAAAGGCTAAGGGTGTAAAAAAATACATCATAAAAAAAGAGATTAAATTTGAAGATTATTTTGAATGTTTGACTAAAAATTGTTCTATTATCAAAAACCAGAATTCATTTCGCACTAAGCTGCATAAGATGTATTCTATTAGACAAGAGAAGGTAGCTCTTAGTCATGACGATGATAAAAGACATGTTCTACCTGATAACGTTGAGACTCTCGCATGGGGGCATTATAATGCCCCACATGCGCAGATTTGATTGATTGGATCGTTTTAAAAAAGAATCATGTAGTACAAGTGGAGATGCCTTTAAATTTCGCGATAGATGTTTCCGGACATAATCATAAATAATATAAGATTTAGATGTAAGCATAATCTGTAAAATTGCAAAAGAGTAAATAAAAAACATGTATTTTGTTACATAATAAAAGTTGTGTGTTTTTCTTTATTGAAAATTCAATTTAAATTACATCATTTTCACTTATCCAGCTATTATATTTGTTGTCGAAACCAAGCCATTTTACATACACTTTGCCGTTTTTCTTGCGAAGAATTTTTTCAACTAGGTAAATGTTTGGATTTTTAACTAGTTGCATTTCTTCTGTGTAAACACCACCTTTGATTTCGTTTCCGTCCCAATCAGTTAATAAATAAGTGATTGGGTCGGTAAATTGAATTTTTCTGATGGTGAAAACTTCGGTCGTCCATGATGGGAGATAGCCTTTTTCGAAAACATGCTTATATTTACTTAATCTAACATGGTCTCCTATCTTAAATTTATTGATGCTTTTCGGCGGAATGATGCGTTTATATAATAAACAGTGTCCAGTAGTTCTTGTTCATGATCAGAATCCACGTCTTTTGGGGCCATTTTAATTGTTCGATGTCTGGTTGAATTGTACTCGTTGACTAATTCTTGAATAATATCAACCCATTTATAATTGCCATTCAAACTGAAGCGTTGATAAATTTTTTTCTTGAGGGTTCTATTCCAGCGCTCTACCGTACTCGCTTTCAAGTTAGAGAAAGTCGAATAGCGATTAATGTTGTAATTATTCAATAATCGCGTCATCTCTTTATTGTAGAATTCCCGCCCTAAATCTAGACATATGTTCTTTACCGGTCGTTTCGTTGAAATCAAAATAGATTTCATCGCCTCTGTAACCTCACGTCCAGTCTTTGTTTTAAGCGGGACTGCATACGCTACTTTTGAAAATGTATCGATGGTGGTTAGGCAATATTTAAATCCACGATCAGGAGGTAGCTCAATTAAATCTGCTTGCAGTGTGTCACAAATTCCGCGCATAACGTTGCGGCGTCTTGGGTAATGTTTTCGCGCATCGCGATGTATCTCCTTGACAACTTGTAGCTTGCTCATTGTTTACGTGTTTCTAACAACAATAGTGTTGGCCGTCGAACACTTTCGAACACTTGTTCGACCGTTCGACAACATAAAAAAAAATTGTTTTGTTCGTTCGTTCGTTCGAAAGTTTTGTAAAAACTTATTTTGTTCGTTCGTTCGTTCGAAAAGTTGAAAATTATTTTTTTTGCTCGTTCGTTCGTTCGGAATTTATTTAAAAAAAATGTTGTTCGTTCGTTCGTTCGGAAATTGCTATGTTCGACCGTTGGGATTTTTTAAATTTGAAATACATAGGAAGCAAATATTTCTTTGGCTAAGACTTCGAAGGTACAACGTTATTACCAGTGGTATTACTGAGTAATAACACCGGTAATAACGTTGTACCTTCGAAGTCTTAGCCAAAGAAATATTTGCT
>NW_022597080.1:0-383 GCF_009176505.1 Sitodiplosis mosellana | reverse complement strand
ATTAAACTTTCTACTTAAGCTTGAGTATGTACTTTAAGTACGTTAAGCACGTTGAGTACGTTAAGTACGTTGAGTACGTTAAGTACGTTAAGTACGTTAAGTACGTTAAGTACGTTAAGTACGTTAAGTACGTTAAGTACGTACGTTAAGTACGTTAAGTACATACTCAAGCTTAAGTACAAAGTTTAATTAAGTACTTAACGGTAATTACTTATTAATCGGTAATAAGATCGTTAATAATTATTACCAGTGGTATTACTGAGTAATAACACCGGTAATAACGTTGTACCTTCAGTCTTAGCCAAAGAAATATTTGCTTCCTATGTATTTCAAATGTAAAAAATCCCAACGGTCGAACATAGCAATTTCCGAACGAACGAACG
>NW_022597079.1:405-5676 GCF_009176505.1 Sitodiplosis mosellana | reverse complement strand
AATTCATATGTGAAATTTGATAGAAATTGAAGAACTTCATATTTTCAGTGCATAAAGTAGGCGAAATAAAGCATAAACGATTTGATGTTCGTGAACATCAACATTGGTGACCAGCAAGCTTCACTTTTTTTCCACTACGAAGTACACGGGCGCTGCGTGCAAGTTTCTGGATGTCACGTGTCTGGATAGCACAAACGATAGGAATATCAAAATCGAATTGACATTATTGTCAAAGCGAATTCATCGGAAAACACTGACTTGAGGTTCGACACAAATGTCAAATTAATTCGCCGATGTGAAGCAACATAACAAAATAAATGAAAATACAAGCAAACAAACATTTTCTAATGATCTTATCTGCGATTAGATTGATTTCCCGAGAATAGTACTTTCCCGAAAATTCTAATTCGCATACTCCGAGCATGTATATGGAGTTTCAATACATTATTTGGTACGGGCGTCTAACTCCATCTACAGATTTTTCCGGTAGTTGTGAATCGAGTAGACATATAACGATTTCAACTATTTTTGGGCGAAATTATCTCGAAAATATACAAAAATGAGTTATTCGTTATGCGAACACTCAAACGGCTACCGGAAATGTACGCGTAAATACACGCACTCGAGTGTATTGTAAATTTGTTATCTAGTAACCATTGCATGTCTACTGAATCAGTGCGTACATTAACTGTAGTCGTTTGAGCGTTCGCATGACAAATAACTCATTTTAGCATACTTTTGAGATAATTTCGCCCAAAAAAGTTGAAACCGCAACTCAATAGAACACAACTGCTGGAAAAATCCGTAGATGGAGTTAGACGTTTCAAATACGTCATGTTCTCGGTATGCTAAATCGTTTCAATGAAATTTATCAATGTTAAATCAATGCATGAAATTAAGAAACAACCAGCTGCATTCAATCCTGGATCCAATTGTTTGTCACTTATAACAAATCACATTACATTCAAATCTGATTTTCGAACATTTCTTTTCTAAATTTATACTTAAAAATCACAGTAGAGATTTTATTTAGAACGAAACAAAATAATACGAAATTATTTAACATTTTTATTCTGACAAAATGTTTGTTTGCTTATATTTTCATTTATTTCGTTTTGTTGCTTCAAATCGGCGAAATAATTTGACATTTGTGTCGAACTTCAAGTCAGTGTTTCCCGATGGTTTCGCGGAAAAAACTTAAAAAAAACTTACAACTTAAAGCGGAATTTTTCCAATTTTCGGTGTATAACTATAACGGTGTGATGCCTGAAATTGCATTCCATGCAGTAATATGTTTAAAACCCATTAGTCTTACCATACTAACGATTCGATATTTGTCGTATGAAAAACGCACAGCCGGTAATGTGACAATAAAATTGGCAAATTTATTTCAGTATTGTTTTTGATGTTTATATTCTAAGTGCAAATAATTTCAAATCGTGGCGTTCAACAAACCGTTTAACGGAAACTTAATCGTGTAATTGTTGAATTTGCTTTGGTCATTTGATCAATTATTTCGTCATTTAGAATAGTCTCGATTATCACCGTCTCTTGGGTTCTCTTCACAGCTGGAAAAATATTGTATGGACAAGTGTTATGTCTTTTTTATGAAAGGAATATATCGGCAGACGAAACAAGCATTCACTCATATGTTAATCACTACTCTTATTTCAGATCCAACATCAGATGTAATGTACTACGAATGAATCTTGCCGTACTTCAGATCGATTGACCTACAGGTGGGCGGAGTAAGAGAGTATAATTCATACTCCTACTCCCATACAAACGGAAAATGAGTATGTCTCGATACTCTTTGAGTATGAGAGTACATACTCAGAGTATATACTCTTTGATTTTGAGTGTATGTCTCGACCTACTCATTTTTTACCCAAAGAGTAACTCTACAACTACTCTTTTTCCTACTCATTTGAGTATGTCTCGACTTACTCATTTTTTTGCGAAAGAGTAACTCTACACTTACTCACTCGTTTTCCCTCCCTCAGAAAAATATATAAAGGATATATAATTTTTTCTGAGGAGAAAAAAAATTGAAAATGAGTATGTCGAGACATACTCAAATGAGTAGGAAAAGGAGTATGAAAAAGAGTTGGTGTAGAGTTACTCTTTGGGTAAAAAATGAGTATGTCGAGACATCCCCAAATGAGTAGGAAAAAGAGTAGGAGCAGAGTTACTCAAATTCAAAGAGTACTTATATACTCTGAGTATATACTCACAAACTCAAAGAGTATCTATGAGTATGAGAGTATGTCGAGACATAATCATTTTCAAAATGAGTGAGTATGAGAGTATATACTCGCGAATTCGCCCACCTGTAGATTGACCCTCCATTCATCGAGCTTTTTTTATTTATTCACACGTTGCTTATGTATTTTGAAACGTCATCCGAACCACTGATAAAATACAAAAAACCCATGTGCATTAACGTGCACACGTTATGCAAGGTAGTACGTAGAACTTATCTTCCCGTCGAAATGAAACAAAAACTATTTAGAACCAATTTACACTTCTATTACTTTTCCGTACACAACGTGTCAAGGGAAAGTATAGGAATTGGTCCCGAAAACTTTTTTAACAAAATTAGCTTAGATCATCATAAAAACTCATGAAACGCGTAGAAAACCACTTTTTGAGACACTTTTCCGTTCGTGTGCCGTCGTTGTCGTTGTCGTTGTCGTCGCAGTCGTAGCTGTTTGTTAACACGATAACTCAAAAAATAATTGAGATAATCAAAATCTGAAAATGCCAAAAGTTTTGTATTCGAATAACTTAGTTTAAGTTCGAAGATGAGCCATTTTCGATTTGATCCTGGGGTACTTGCCCTAAGAAAAACCTCAAAAAATTGACACTTTTGTATGGGAGGTACCTGTAAATCGACTCCGATTGGCTTCAAACTTTCTGGGAATAAAAATAAGATTCTGAAATTTTGAAACCAATCGGAATCGATTTACGGGTACCTCTCATACAAAATGGTCGAAGTTTTAGTTAAAGTGACCGATTTTTCTCTTTATTTTCATTATTATATTTTCACTGCCTTTATTTCAAGAAAATCCACAAAAAATAACCAAAAGTACCTACGTACAACGCAGGCCAACGGTACGGAAAAGTTCGGGATTACCAATGTAATTATTTTTATCTAATTAAGAACTCATAAAATGAAAGCGGAACAATGTTTTTCAACCGCATCGTTTTTACTGCTTCTTCTTCTCCTTTAACACAATGTGGCAATAGAGAATTAGTAATTGTTCTATGTTTGTTCCGTCAAATTCCATGTTTTTCGGAATTGTGTACTTGATTTTAGCTATCGGTGGTAAATAGTTTTTGATTTTTGTTGATGTTTTTTTCCCGCGTGAAAATTTTTTGACTGCCTTAGTCAGTCGATTAATTTGGGACATTCAGTGACTATTTGACAGACTAGAAGTGATTGTCTCCTAGGGGGATTTATCACGAAAAAAATGAATGAATTCTTATAAATTTTGACAAATTTCTTCAATTCGTTCCGATTTGATCCATTTTTGTCAATTCGTGTAAATAAATGTACATTTACACTGAACTTTTGAATTATGCATCAATGAAATTGTTCTGGAAGTGGGTTTTGGAGGATCCCCAGGACTTGCTCCCGGTTCTGGAAGTGGATCTTCAGGATGGGCCAGGGCAATGTCAAACCGGATCTGGTCTATCCTGAGGATCCACCAAAACCCACTTCCAGAATACTTTTATTCAAGCAAAATCGTCATTTCAGTACATTTTCATACAATTTCAATAAAAAAGAAGAAATAATAGAAATTTTTGCACATTTGCTCAAACTTTTTGTGTGAGAAATCCCCCTAGATTGTCTCGACATACAACTGAGTGATTTTTAGTCATTTTATTTGCACACGGGTTGTGCTATTCTTTGTGGGCTGACAGCGTAACCTAAAAATTTCCAAAGTCTCCGTTTCCAGCTCAAGCTGTCAGTCAGTCAAACCGAATAGACTTTTGACGGGCATTATTTGGAAAAATGTTTGGAACTATTTTTTTTTTTCGAAGAAAAAAAAACAAGAAATTCATTTCCACTGTAGACAACATTTTTCGGCTTCGAATTCGGGAAGGAATTTCAAAGTAACTCACGCTTTTCAACCTCGTATATGGAGTCGTTTTTGAGTGACAGTACGAAATGTCGATAACAATATTCATGTTATACACATTTTAAAGAGATTTTCATCACAATAGTGTTGCGTTTTTACCAACTTGACATTCGGTTACATAGTTCAGCTATCCCATAGTACATCCATCCATGGGCAAGGTGCGCCACCAGCGTGAAAAAATATGGCAGTATATGATTAATACACAGCACATTGTGAGTTCGGCATAATATCAGCCTTTCTGATCATGAAAATAGTAAACAATACAGCGCCGCCTGGGGACTAAATGCAATGTGTCATACTTTCAACGTTTGAACTAACACCGATGCGTACTTGTTGTAGCAAACTATGTGCATGATTCTCTATTTGCCCAACCAGTCTCCAGGTGCCACTTTATTATTCTTGTTCCACGTTTCCTATCTGTTTGTACAGAGGCGATCATAGAGGCTGCATAATATAATACAAACCCAAAAAACTCATCTATAAAGTCGAAAAAAGAAATTAAAAATGAATGGAGAAAAATCGCAAAAATTTTGCAAATTCATTGCGGTGCCTTTATTAATAACACTTTGAAAATTACACAGAATAGCCGATCATAAATCATTTCCCTATCGATTACTTAAACTAAATAGGACAAAAACTAAAACTTATTATTCACATATGCAGTTGCAGATGCATGGAGCCTTCTTTTCACAGGGGCAGTATGGAAGTTCTGTTCTTGGATCACATTTCTTCGAAGATTTATGATGTTTACCGCCGAAAAGATGACCGAAGAAATCAGAATCTGAAAATACATACAAGAAAAAACAAATGAAGCTCACACATAGATGTGCCACTTTTCCAAATAAACCTAATGATTAGGTTGTGATTTTTTGTGTCTGGCACATTCTCCTACCGTGTCCTTTTCCACCTTTGCCTCCATTGTCATTATCGTCTGAATCATTTCCATCATGACATCCTAAACCAGAGCCTGAAAAGAGGATGAACATTTGATCTTCCAACGTGAATTAACGAAAATTTTGTAATTTTTGTCTCTTTTTCTTACCGCCGTCTCCGCCTGATCCACCGTCTCCACCGGATCCACCATCACCACCTGATCCACCAGAGCCTATGAATACAAAAACAATTG
>NW_022597079.1:0-305 GCF_009176505.1 Sitodiplosis mosellana | reverse complement strand
CTTTTTCTTACCGCCGTCTCCGCCTGATCCACCGTCTCCACCGGATCCACCATCACCACCTGATCCACCAGAGCCTGTGATTACAAAAACAATTGATTTTTTATTTGCTAAATCGACCATGTCAATAGTGTTTTGGTTAATTATCCGAATTGCAATGGAGAAGATCAAAAATTGATCTTCCAACGTGAATTAACGAAAATTTTGTAATTTTTGTCTCTTTTTCTTACCGCCGTCTCCGCCTGATCCACCGTCTCCACCGGATCCACCATCACCACCTGATCCACCAGAGCCTATGAATACAAAAA
>NW_022597078.1:669-1717 GCF_009176505.1 Sitodiplosis mosellana | reverse complement strand
TTCGTTAAAGTGTCTCTGCGGATAACGTGAACTCGTTTTTAAGGTAGTTTAGTGGGAAAAATCACTCATTTGCAGGAAAATTTCGAGTTTTGAACCGATTTTTGAGCGTTTTATAAACATGTGGCTAAATGACGTCATGACAACAGCCATATTTCAGTTTCTAATGTATCTTATATTGAAGCTTATGTTCACAGCTAAACAATAAGACCAATACGATCCATTTATGGTGTCCAGTTGGAAAATTATGGATCCCCAAGTGATGACATATTCATTTTTTACACTATTTTGGCACTAATTATCACTTGAGCAGCCATAAGTGCCCCACCAAATGTCATAGGCAGGTCGCATTAGCCTTATTTTTTAGCTAAGAACATCAGCTTTAAAATGCCATACCGCCAAAACTGAAATAAATCATCTGTCATGGTCTAATCTGCCTCAATGTACACCACAACCTCCAAAAATGGTCCCAAAAATCATATAAAACAACAGCCGTTGCAGCAATTACAGATTAATCCGCAGTTTTTGCCCAACAGCAATTATTCTTTTTTGAATGGAACACCGTATCACATTATGCCACCTCAAATGTACACTCACAACACAATGCCAATACAAATGATCCAACCATTACACACGCATCCAATCGACACTGCGCCTTCTTGACAGTTCTCATATAAATGAGCCCAGAAGCGCCAACTGGTGCAAGAACATGTAATAGAACCGTTGTATACCAATAGTATTCAGACGCTTACACGTTGGGTATACTGTTATTGACTGTTTTGAATAGTAGTTCTTTCACATAAAAACATAAAAATCTGCTCGCATTACACTGATATCTCTCTTATTTCATTGATATTTTTTCCAAAAGAGAAAAAAAATATTTCAAGCCTCAATTGCACAGCATATCACTATTAGAATCATTGTGTCGACATGAATCAACCAATAAACAAACCAAAACAAACACAAACCACACAATGAAATACCACGTTTGTATAAATATAGCAATCACTTGAAGAGAAAAACTCAAAAAAACATGTTTCAATAAAAAACA
>NW_022597078.1:0-569 GCF_009176505.1 Sitodiplosis mosellana | reverse complement strand
AAATGAAATGAAATTTTTGTGTTTTCACGTGTTTTCATCAACATGAATAACTGCGACAAATGTCACTTCATGTTGTCATTGAAACAATCGGAACGTGGAACGTCAACAAATGAACTGACATTTGTTCGTAATTTTTAAGTTACTCTTGTGTTGACAAAAACACGCAAAAACACGAGAAAAATGTTTGATTTTACGTTTTAAAATAACAAGATTAAATTGTTGCATTGAAAAAAAAATATTCGCGCTTTTTAATAAAAATAAACTCAAAATATTTCTTGAGAACAGAAAACCGCTCAATAAGCAATTGACACATGTATATATTTGTATACAAGCTTTTGAATTTGACGTACTATCTTTTATTTATTTATTTAACACCGCCAAAAACTGGCTGAATATTTTGGTTTGCAGGAAAACGACTCCAAGAGTCGTGAAAAACCTGATCTTTTTGTGTTTGTACAATATATGGCAATTTTATACAATAAGTAGTTGTAAGTAATAGTCTTTTTCTATTGGTATAACAACTTGGTCTAAAAAAGCATTGACACAAGATAACCTAACCAATACATGGA
>NW_022597077.1:390-3614 GCF_009176505.1 Sitodiplosis mosellana | reverse complement strand
ATATTTTGGCAATAATCAAAACGCTTGACTCAACTTATGCAGACCGTGGACCACTCTATGTGGTGGAGGCAGAGATGGCATCCATAAAACAATTCAATAAAACCTTACAAGAGTTCCACGATGTTATCAATGAAGCGTTACATATGGTAATTTCCAAAATTGTAATGGACTAGAAAATCCAAGGCGAACAAAGATCATTGATAAGTGAAGCCCAGAAAAAAGCTGTTCGAACCTTTACTGTTGGATTGAATAATCAAACAATGAGACTTGTTACACATTGAGAAATAATAAAGCACATAGTGCACATTTTAAAATAAAATCATTGTGTATTACAAAGTTTCATTAACTGGGGGCTCAACAGGGAAAGTGAATTTCAAAAACAAAATGCGTTTGCCAAAAGTTATTTTATCAATCAGAATGAAGTTACGTAGTGGAACACAATATTTTTTGGAAGACGAAACTTTTACAAGAAATTCAGACGAATCCATTGATCATCGAAATTTTAGAAGACAGGCAGAAGATTCATTTTTGATTCAACCAACGATGCAATCACCAATACTGAGGGGATTCAAAAAGTTCTGTGGTTGTCCTTTCATGAAGCTCATCGATTCAATGCCGACCATAGGAACTGTCTGGAAAATCGTTATTTTTGTTGCCAAGAAGTTCGTTTGTGCAGTGCCGACTGTATTGGGTGTCGTTGGAGGCGGTCTTTCTTTGTGGAACTGCTTGAATCAAGACCCAAAAAAATTGAACTTTTCATTTATTGATATTGATGGACAAACTTTTGTGATCAATAAAATGAACGTTACGGAGTAAACAGTAAAATTTGTGAGTTTTAATTTTGCGATATTTAGCAGAATTCATCTTCTTCTAAGTTGATATTTAAGGCATTATTATCAAACATCCTTACGTCGTCTATCATTTTTAATATAAATTATTTCATTTGGACTGAAGACACGGTTTTGTCTTGCTTTTTTATGATATTTCAGAGTTTTTTCTTGTTGGGCGAGAAGTTTATTCGGAATTGCCGGGTAACCAGTTGGGTTTTGTTTTACATCAATCGGTCTTTCTTTGGTTACAGAATGAATTGTTTCGTTATAAGCCTTTACAGCGTTAAATATTTCTTCACTTGAACTGGAACTATTTTGTTTATTTAAACATCGAATTATTTCGATTAATGTGCTGTGTGTACGTTCTACTTGACCATTACTAGCTGAATGATGGACTGGCGTTGTTATATGTGTTATTTTATATTTTTGATAAATATTTTTTGAAGCATTGCTAACAAGAATTGCTTCATTATCAGTAATTAGAGTTTTGCATTCGGGATAATTTTGTGTTAAAATTTCTTCTAATTTTTCATGAAAGTTTAATTTTGATTGTATAGGGTGTACTATAAGGTATTTTGAATAACGATCGACACTTGAGACATATATTATATAGTCGAACGCCGGGATCATTGGCAGAAGCATTTACAATTGCACAAACTGTATATTATGATCATCAATATACCGAATCACAAAATTGCTATACACGAAAACAATCCAATGCAACAAAATCTAATCAAAATTATGATAAACAAAAACAGAATTCAACACAATCACCAATTACAAATAAACCAGAAACTTCATCAAACAACGAAAAGAAACGAGAAAACTGGCGTCAACAAAATCCACAACAATCACGCATTAATCAAATACAAGACGAATTGAGTGAAGAATCGGAAATCATCCCTGACGATTTAATCTCGAATTCATCGCATGAATCAGCTAATGTATCATCCGAAACAACTGCTTCCAGTGCTTTTTTAGACGAATAAAGGGTCTCCCATGCTTGGTGAGACGAGACAGATCGACTGGACTAAAAGTAATAATTTTGGTGGATTCTGGAGCAACATATAATTATGTTAAAACAAATTTTAAAATCGGTGAGTCTGTTCCATTACCACAAGTTTATAGACCTAAAACATTACATGGTTATTCGGAAGTAAAATCAAAGAAAATAATAAATCTTTTTGACTATGATTTAACTTTTTTCGAAATAAACGAATTGGTAGACTACGACATGATTTTAGGAGAACAGGGTTTACGACAAATTAAAGCTAACATTAATTTTTTTGAATATAAAATTTATTATAAAAAACAAATATTTTCGCACAAAATAAATTATACAAATGATTGTGAGAATTATGAAAGGGAAATAGATGAATTAATGAAAAAAAATAAATTAATTTCTGAAACTTTACCATACACAACAATGATCGAAGCTACTGTCAGAACTAAGACCGAAGAACCAATTTGGACAAAACAATATCCCTATCCTTACGCCTGTAAAGACTTTGTGGATACAGAAATCAAAAAATTATTAGAAAATGGCATAATTGAGAAAAGTTTCTCACCATATAATTCTCCGATATGGATCGTGCCGAAAAAAGGCTTTGATGAAAACGGTCAACCAAAACGACGTTTGGTAATTGATTTTCAAAAATTAAATGCACAAACAATAACTGATAAATATCCGATTCCTGATATTAATATGACTATTCAGAATCTCGGTAGAGCAAAAATATTCTCTACAATTGATTTGGAATCTGGATTTCATCAGATATCAATAAAAAAGGAAGATAGAGAAAAAACAGCTTTTTCTATTAATCACGCTAAATTTCACTTCAGACGTATGCCCTTCGGATTAAAAAACGCACCTAGTATTTTTCAAAGATGCGTTAACGAGATCCTTCATGAATTCATCGGTAAATTTGCATATGTATATATCGATGACGTATTAATACTTTCTGATACAAGAGAAGAACATATGAAACATATTTCACAAATTTTTGAAGCTCTTCACAAAGCAAATATGAAAATTTCCGAAGAGAAATGCCATTTTTTTTAAAACGAAATAGAATTTCTCGGTCACATAATTAAACACAATAAAATCACGGTAGATCCAGAAAAAATTGCTACTATTCGGGACTATGAAATTCCTAAAAACCTAAAACAATTACGATCCTTCCTTGGGTTGGCTGGTTATTATAGGAAATTCATTAAAGATTATGCCAAAATATAGAGCCTAACTCGCCAAAGTCAGAAATTTGGAAAAAATGAAAAATTTGTTCGGCGACTCCACCTCAGGCCACGAATCTTGATGTACTGAGATTGGTTTTGGAAAATTTGGAGATAGTGCTGGTAGCATGCAACATTTGAAGCCCTTTTGCACCTCTTGTT
>NW_022597077.1:0-380 GCF_009176505.1 Sitodiplosis mosellana | reverse complement strand
CTAACTCACTGAAAATGAAATTTTGTCAAATTTGAAAAAATTGTTCGACGACTCCATCTCAGACCATGAATCTTGGTGTACTGAGATTGGTTTTGGAAAATTTAGAGTTAGTGCTGAATCTGTGCCAATTTTCATGCCTCTTAACACCACTAGCTTCCGAGCACTAACTCACTAAAAATGAAATTTTGTCAAATTTGAAAAATTTGTATGGCGACTTCATCTGAAGCGGTAAATTCTGATGTACTGAGATTATTTTGGAGTTTGTGTTGACCTTGCCCAAAGTCTCAGAGTTTGTGCTATCACTGGATGTGGGCATTGACTTCATAAAGTTGAAAATTTGAAGAAAAAATGGAACATTTGTATGAAGGAATGTTTTTATA
>NW_022597076.1:0-4745 GCF_009176505.1 Sitodiplosis mosellana | reverse complement strand
TTGACAATCGGTGTGACAGCTATCGCTGTCGCTGTCACTATGCTTCATCTCCCCCTTTTTTTTTTAGAATGAAATTTATTTTATTCTTTATTTAATTTATTCTTAATCTATTTAATTTCATCCTGAAACAAAAAAAAAAATCTTTATTATATTTCTTTTAGTTGGAATCAGAGGATGAAATTGTTTTTTTTTTCTTTATTTTGTTTAATTTCATCCTTCAAGTGAGAAACAACAAACAAATGTGTTTCTTTTTTATTTTTGTTTTCAAAAGAAGAAAAAAAAATCTTAATGCTAATATCGTCGGCCACTTCGTGTGACCTTCTGATATTGAGGCTTCTGGAAAGTATCGCGGTTATCATTATTTGTTATTGTTTTGTCTTCAAAAAATTTCTTTATGTGGTTACTGTTCCTGCGATACAGTCGATCGTTTGATTGAATTAGATACGAACGTGGTTCAGCACAGGCTTTAATGATTATTCCATGCTGCCATTTATTATTGTTAATGAAAAGAACCTTTTCATTCGGTTCGAAGGGTGCTCGTTGTCTCGCTCCTATGTCATAATACCTCTTTGAGTTTGTTTGTTTTCTTTCATGCTGTTTCTCGACGTCAACACAAATTTGTGGCTTAAATTTATTTACATGCATCGGAATGTTCGATCTCAAGTTACGATTTTGCATTAATTGGGCCGGAGTATAATTCATGTATTTTGTTGGCGTTGTTCTGTATGCGAGCAACGACTTGTAAATGTCATGCTCCGAGCTCGATTTTTTGAGAATGTGTTTACAAATTTGCACCATTCGCTCGGCCATGCCATTTGACTGTGCGTAATTCGGGGAACTATTAATTATTTCTACATCATTTTCTCTCGTGAATTCTTTACTTTCGAACGATCCAAACGGCATATTATCCGCAATGATAATACGTGGATAACCAAATTGTGCAAAGATTTTAATTAACTCGAGATTTGTTGTGCGTGCTGTTTTGTCTCTCAACTTTATCAATTCTATCCATTTCGAATAGTAATCTACAACAACCAAATAATCTTTCCCCTTGTGATATAAGATATCACATGCGATTTTTATGAATGGACCATTTGGAATTTCATGCGGTATCATTGGCTCTTTACGTTTTTTCGGTGCATTTTCCTGGCAAATTCTACATCGAGTCGTTATGTGTTCAATATCATTATTTATGTTCGGCCAATAAACAGACGCTTTCGCTCTTTCGATTGTTTTCGTTATTCCGAAGTGAGGTTCATGTAGTTGTTGCAGTATAAATTTTCGCATGACTTTTGGTATAATGACTCGTTCATTATAAAATAGCAAATCGTCTTCCAAAATTATGTCGTTTTTTAATCTAAACAAATATCTGAGAGGCTCTGGGCATTTTTTCTTTTCATTGGGCCAACCGTCTTTACAGTACTCTTTCACCTTTCTTAAAACTTCGTCTTTTTCTGTCTCTTTCTTCATCTCGCTCTTTCTCTCATCGCTTACGTTAATCGACAAAATGGCATGTGAAATGTTTGTATCTTCCTCTGTGTCATCGCAATTATCTATATATCTCGACAAATAATCGGCTAAGTGTATTGTCTTTCCAGGTGCATATTCAAGACTGACCTCATAATTTAACATTTTGATTCGCATGCGTTGCAATTTTGCCGAAGCAATTTTATGTATGTCTTTTTGCATGATGCCTAACAACGGCTTATGGTCGTTTACTACACGGACTTTTCGGCCGTATGTGAAATAGTTGAATTTTGTTCATGCAAATACAATCGAAAGCATTTCCTTTTCGATTTGAGAATAATTCTGTTCTGTTTGTGATAGGCTTCGTGAAGCGAACGAGATTGGCTTGCCATTTTGCATTAAACAACAACCCAAACCGTCTTGTGATGCGTCGCACTGAATTACTATTTCTTTCAATGAATCGAAAGGCACCAAAATATTCGCCGTTAAAATGTCGTTTTTAATGTCATTGAACACTTTTGTATGCAACTCTGTCCATCTAAATAACACATTCTTTTTTAATAGTTCCCTCAGAACCGTTGCTTTTTGTGATAAATTTGATATAAATGGCCTCATGAAATTTATCACGCCCATAAACGTCTGCAAATCTTTTTTATTTTTCGGGCTTATCATTTTTCTAATTCCTTCTAACCTTTCTGGATCTGGCTCAATTTTATTCAATGAAAATATGTGGCCCAAATATTTCACTGACTCGCTTGCGATTTGCATTTTGTTTTCATTAAATCTCACGTTTTTTTCTTTTGCTCTCTCTAGAACTCTTATCAATGCCTCGTCATGCTCCTGTTTTGTTTTGCCCACTATAAATATGTCATCGAAATAGACATGGACATTTTCTATGTCGCCAAAATTTGCAAAATTTAGCCGTTGAAACACTTTTGGCCCCGTTTTAATGCCAAATGGCATTCTTATATAACGATAATTGCCGAATGGGGTGGCAAAAGTGCATAAATTCTTTGATTCCTCGGCGAGACGTACGTGCCAGAAACCGTCTCTTAAATCCAATACCGAAAAATACTTCATGCCATTCACACTTGCTGAAAACTCTTCAAAAGTCGGTATATATGATTGTTCGTCTAATATTTGCTTATTTAATTCAGAGGGATCGATACAAATTCTCAATGATTTCTCGAGGTCCTTCTTCTCTACTGTTACTAAGTGATGCACCCATTCACTTCTTTCATCGGCCTTTTCAATAATTCCATTCCTTTCTAATTCACTTAATCTTATTTTCAATTTGCTTTTCAATGCGAGCGGTACTTTTCTAGGTTGTGCGTCTTTTTTCAACAAAATTTTATATTCATTTTCAAATGTGCCTAGACCCTCAAATAATTCGGCATAATGTTTCATAACGTAAGACTTGTCAATGTTTCTGTTTATCGTTTCGAGTCATAAATTGTATCGATTTATGCGCTCAACGTTGTTGCGTGTGTGCGGTGGATTGACGATTCTGAATCGTGTGCATGTAGCCAAGCCAAGTATAGGGGTGACATCAAGATCAACAATTGCGAAAACAACTCTCAAAGTAATATTTTTGAAGGAACAAAGCAAAGAACACATACCTTTTGGAACGATTCGTTCGCCTCCGAATGCTCTCAATGTCATGTCAGTGGGTTGCAACTCCACGTTCGATCCAAACATCAATCGACGAAAAACATGTAATGGCAGTACATTCATTTCAGCACCAGTGTCGATTTTGAATGCTACTGTTTGACCGTTAATTCGAAGTCTTTCCATCCACCTTGTTCCAAATACGTCGCCGTTCTCATTTCTCACGTTTCGTTCAATTGCGGAAATGTAAAATTCTTTTTGTGTGCATTCATTAGGTAGGCCAAATGCAATGGAATCGACTTGACGCGATCTGCACACGCTTGCGAAATGGTTGGGCTTAGTACAGACATTGCACGTTTTTCCATGTGCTGGGCATTTGCCTTTAACGTCGTGACTGTACCCACATCGTTTACACTTTGAATGATTGGAGCCGTTTCGATCGTAGTCATTTTTGTTCTCGTTTCTGTTGTTGTTGCTGTTGCTGCTGTTTCGGCTGGAACGGTACTGTGTGTTGTGTGCGTTCTGTGTGTTGCCGTGCCACGTGGTCGCTCGTTTGTCGTTCTGCTTCTGTATGTTTTTGTTGTTGTGGTTTTTGCTGTTTCGTGTGTACGCTATTGTTTGTGTTTTTAACTCGTGCACTTCTTTGGTTTTACACATTTTTTCGGTGTGCTCTTTTGTCGCCTCTGATGCTCTGCATTTGTCGACTGCTCCGTCGTACGTAAGATGGGCTGTTTCCAACAATTTCGTTTGCAGTTTTTTATCGCTGACCCCCATGACAATTCTATCTCTCAACATTTCATTTGTAGCGGCATTAAACTCACATGATTTCACTAAGATTTTGATGTCCATCAAAAATGAATCAAAAGATTCTCCTTCTTTTTGGTTTCGCTGATAGAAATTGTACCTTTCGTAGACTGTGTTTTTGTGTGCTGCACAGAAGGTGGCAAACGCTTCTGTCACTGCTGTGTATTGCGCTCTCTGAATAGCGGTCAAATCGAATGTGTCGTAAATTTCAACCGCGTCTGGGCCGACTGCGTTGAGAAATGTGTTGATTTTTACCGGGTCATTTTTATCCTCCATTCCGATGGCTACCGCAAAAATGTCGTAATTACGCTTGAATCTTCGCCAATTCTCGGCCAAATTGCCGTCTAATTTCAATGCTTCCACTGCTTTCACGTGCTCGGTCATTTTTCTTCGCGATTTTTTCTCCCTTTCTTTTCTTATGTCGTCGATTGTGATCTGATGCACGGTTACGTCGCCCGTTGTTACTCTGGTTAATAATAATCTCAATACTTTTTTCTGTTTCTTATTTTTTTCGTCGCCCCGTGTTTCTTCTGCACGTGCACTAATTTTTTCTTTCCTTTCTTTAATCGCACTTTTTTTATTTTTCTTGCCGGATTTTGACGAATCGTCGGCTAATTCCCTTCTTGTCTGAGATCTCAACTTCATTAAATTTATTTTCGCTTATTTTCTTTCATCCGATGATTATGATTTTTTACGATTTTTTCCGTGTACGCTAACGTTCTTTCGTGCTTGTCGCCATGTGGTATACGGGTATGAATGAAACACGAGCGGTATGAGTGAGTGCCATGTAGAGACTGACTATTTATTAATGCTATTCTATTGACAATCGGTGTGACAGCTATCGCTGTCGCTGTCACTATGCTTCA
>NW_022597075.1:0-10344 GCF_009176505.1 Sitodiplosis mosellana | reverse complement strand
TAATGTAGTTTCCATTTGAAGTGAAAAGAAAAAACCAAAACAAAACACATGGCGCCCAATTAAATCGAACCGAATTAAAATGAATAAATTTTTTTTAAACGCGTGAGAAATCGAAGAAAAGTTAAATTAAAGAAGAATAACAATCCGCGAGTAAAAATAAACCGAATATAATTGTGTTAATGTTAAAGGCAAAACTCATTACAAATGAAAAAAGGGACATAACCTCAATGTTATTGAAATAGCTGTCGCAGTCACCACATGGTGCGAAGCAATGAAGTGAGGTTGTGTGCAATGAAATGCATTTCATTGAAAAGTTGATGAGAATTTAAGAGAAAATTTTGAGTTTCGATATATTTTGAGTTGGAAATAATGCCATTGAGCGAATTAAGTTAGAATTTAGTATGTTTTAGTTCCGAATTAAGTTCAATAATCGAGTAAATTCAACTTTTAGGTAAATTCAATTCAAATTTGAAGAAATTTTGGAGTACAATTTAAAATGAGAGCCGATTAAAATACGTTTTTTTTTATGATTAGTAGGAAAATTGTGAATGATTCGACGTTTCTGTTGTACATTTTTGCATGCCATAACAAAACATTTTTCCCCTGTTACTAACTATGGTTTACACTTCAATTTATTAAAATTTTCGCGAGTGAATCGAGAGAAATTTACAAAATTTGATGCGTTTTAAAGGGGGGAAGGGTGAGTAAACGAGTCAAAGAACGAACGAATAAAGAGAAAAAAGAATAATCAACTGTGGTTTGAATTGACTTGGAGAATCGTATAAATTGAATCCATTTTAGCGTTGTTGAGTCCCGGCACCACGGGCGGATTCTTCCAAACTGAAATAAGCACCGTCTTGGTTAGTCAACGAACATTTCTCAGCTAAATAAATGAGAGGCGACTATTAAATGATAAATATTATCCGAATAAAAAGTGGAAATAAATGAGAACTTTCCCGGTTAAGTTGGTTTTGGCAATTTGAATGTAGGTTTTACGCATGAATTTTAGTAACCGAATGAAAGTCGTCAAAGAATTAGCAAGTAAATAAAACCTGAGTAAAACTCAGAATAAAGCAGATTAGTGTAAGTCGAGTAAAAGTTAGGTTGATAATTTGACATCATGGACGGTCAACAGTTGAATTTAGACCGCCACAGCTCTTTCATGAATATCCTCGGCAGACAGTTTGTGATTGAGCCAGAATATTTACTAGATAACGAAATAGTTTATGAACTGCGAATCCGAGGCATCGACTTAAGGGGTGATAGACGTGTCTTATCAGCTGACCTAAGACGTTGTATCACGGAAGAGCGTCGAAATCCCGGGGCACGACCTTTATATAGTGTAGGGCTCCCATCGGATGAGTTCGAATATTGCAACAGAAGTATGACGCGATTGCGTGGCCTGCTACAACAGGTTACGCGGGATCCAGTTTCCCATGACCGATTCATGGCTGTATTTCTCCATATCGAAGGCCGACTCAACCGAGTCATAAGCACACCGAGTCTTGACCTGTCCCAAATGATTTTTAGTGTGAACGAGGAACTGTCCTCTGTGTTCAAGGCATTTTGCGACATGATTCGACCGACTGTTCAAAGAGCGACAAGGCCAGTGACCGAAACCAGGGGTAATGAAGTGAGTCACTCGTGTCCAGCCTCTGGGCAACTAAGTGTGAATGGGAGTGTACAATTGAATACACCAAGTGTGAATGAAAATGGTCAAGTGAATGCACCGAGTGCGACTGAAAGAGCGAATGAATCAAATGAAGAAAGGCAAATGGCAAGTAACGATCGACCTGCAGCCGAATCGTTCCATATTTATAGAGATAGTCAAAGCGTTCCTGGAAACGTTGAAGGAATCCAATTGTTGGATCACGTGTTGCGACGGTTGGACCGAGTTTCTATGGGATCGCAAGCAACCCGTAATCCGAATGACAACGCTCGTCTAAGTCAACAATTCGGTCATGGTATAATAACACCCATTCGAAACAGCGTTTCCCATAACGACATACATTCCTTGTTTGAGAGCAATTCCGTTGCTTCACGAGGACATGGAACACAAGCTCCAAGGCCAATTGATCTGAGTCAAAGCCATCCGATTCAAAATAACACCGATATGCATAGTATGATCCCACCTCCATCATTCGGAAGTGATCGACTCTGTTCATTACCAGATAATTTTGGTCGGCAAGCCAATAACAATCACACGCACAGCCAATTGCCCCAATTTTCAGTGGCGTCTTCACATAGTGATTCTAGGACAAGAACAGATAACCCTCAGTTGGCCTCTCGATCTGCCCAACCCGGAGCAAATGAAACACGCTCGCATACTATTTCATCGGCGGGGGTCGATGCCAATGGTAATTCCTTGATAAATAAACTCGATTCTCTGATACGCATGGTCGCCGAATTGTCGTACAGTGTGAATGAAGTAAACGCATGGAGAAATTCGTTAACCGAGAATGATGGCTCACAAACTGTCTTGAATCCATCTCACCGAGTGAACGACATCCCACTTTCTCATGATTCGGCACGCACAAATACGTCCACTCATGGCAACATCCACTCCCAGGGGGCAACACATTTCACACCGCAGTCGGATGGTCCAACAGAAACACGACAGCCCATACCTCCGAATCTCATATACTCAGACCGAGGGCCACAACGAGTTGAAGTGCCATTGCAACAGCAACCGAGTGAGTACGCAATAATTCCGAATCATACGCAAGAATACCAAACGTATCGCAACAGGTATTCATCGGTACCGATTCACAAATGGAACTGGAAGTTTAGTGCCGATAAGAATTCAGACATTCCCGAAAAAAGAGATTTAGCGGCGTTCTTGAAAAAGCTAGAATTATATCGTCGGGCGGAGCAAGTCACATACGAACAAATTCACGACAAATTTCATTATCTCATTGATGGTTGTGTGTACGAGTGGTACATGCAATACAGACATTCTTTTGCAAATTGGCAACAATTACGAGATGGGCTGACGAAACAATTCACCACACCATTAACCCACTTCATGAAAGTAGCGAAACTAGCGGCCCGACGACAACAGAAAGATGAAACGGCGATGACATACATAGCTGCGATTCAACGTGAATTCGACGAATTGGGTATGTATAGCGAGACCGAAAAGATTTCCATAATTCAAAATGGGTTAAACGACCGATTACGCAATCTAGCAATGTCACATTCGTGGAGGACGGTGCAAGACATGGACTTGCACTTACGAACAGTAGAAGCGGCCGATGAATTGAGAAAGGAATCCGAGACCAAACCGATTAAGAAAATGTTCTTCCCACGGAGATCTATCAATGTCGTTGAGACCAGTGAAATGAATGTGAATGAAATTCCGAATAAATGTGATGAAGTGAGCGAGCATGAGTCTGAGGAAGAAGTGTTAAATTCCGATTGTCAAGCAATCCGTAAAACGCTAAATTTCAAGCGCGACAAGTCACACCTGTCAAAGAGTAAAGCGAATGTAGCGACGACTGTGAAGAAATCCGATGAAAATACCGAGCTAAGCGCTGAGGGCAACACGCGTAAGCTGAAACAGTTGTGCTACAATTGTAAGTCCGATGAACATTTGCTTCTTGATTGTTCAACCCCCATTGAACGAGTGTTTTGTTTCCGATGTGGGTGTGAAGGGGTTCGAGCTCCCGAATGTACGTGTCGTAAGCCAAAAAACTTGTAACGCGCCGCCTATTACGAAAACGTGATCGACGGCGTGCCATCCTACTCTCCCGCTCTATTTTAACCGAAGCAATCCCCAGAAAGTTCAAACAGGTTGCATCGGCACGAATTAATTTAGAAGAGGATAATCGTCCATATCTTTTTGTAAGTATGCGCGATATCAAGAGTCGTGGTCTACTGGATAGTGGAGCACAATCATGTGTCATGAACCGACTCCTGTTTGAACGGTTGGAAAAGACAGGATTGAAATTATTTAACTGCAACATATATATCACTACAGCTGATGGCACAAGACACAAAGTCCTAGGGTATGTAAAGGTCCCATATATTGTTCGAAATGTAAAACGAATTATTCCCACCCTAGTTGTTGAGCAAGCCTCCGCCGAATTAATTCTAGGAATCGATTTCTGGAACGCATACCGAATTAAACCATGTTTCACGTCTAACATTTTCAATATTAAAGTAGCCAGCGGCGATTCGGTTGTAGGCTATGACCCGAATGAATGTAGTGTGAGTGAAAAAGATAATTACGAGTCTGACGTCATCCCTCCGAAATGTATAAATGTTGAGTTACCGCATGAACTGTCCGAAGAGGATAAAAGGCGGTTGGATGAAGTTGTAAAGAAATTTCCATTTTGCAACAAAAAAGGAAAATTGAATCAAACCCATTTGAAGTTAGCCCGAATTGATACTGGCGATGCGAAACCAACCCGTTGTCGGTTACGTATTGATCCGCCTCATAAACAAAAGATGATTATCGAAGAAATTGAAAGATTAGAGAGCAGAGGTATTATTCGAAAAGTTGAATCCGCTGAATGGTTGCATCCGATGGTAGCCGTTCCTAAGCCGAATGGAAAGTGGCGAATATGTCTCAACGCCCAGCGCCTTAACGCGGTAACGAAAAAGAATTGCTACCCACAACAGAACGCTAATCGCATTTTAAGCCTAATCGGTAAAGCCAAATACATTTCAACCATCGATATGACAGACGCGTTCTTCCAAATCCCTCTCCACCCCGAGTCTCAAGAAAAAACGGCATTCGCAGTGCCCACTAAAGGCACATACGTGTACGAACGCTTACCAATGGGCTTAACAAACAGCGGCGCGGAGTTATGCTCTTTAATCGACTCACTGTTTGGGGCCGAATTTGAGCCTCACGTATTTCCTTACTTGGACGACGTTGTAGTCGTATCCGAAACGCTTGAGGAACATTTGGAGTATTTGTCGAAAGTCGCCGAAAAGTTTCGCTATGCCAATTTGTCAATTAGTGCCGAAAAATCCAAATTCGGGTACAAACGACTTCGATATCTCGGCCATATTATCGATGAAGAGGGCATAGCTATGGACAAAGCTCGAGTTGAGGCAGTAGAAAAGTTTCCCATTCCCCAGTGTCGTAAAGATGTGCAACGATTAATCGGTTTAGCGGGATGGTATCGTCGATTTGTGAAAGATTTTGCCGAAATAACTGCGCCAATAACCGAATTGTTGAGAAAGAAAGAGCGTTTTATTTGGACCGAGGAACGGCAAAATGCCATGAACCGATTGATCATTGCGTTGACAACGGCACCTGTACTCGCCACACCCGATTATTCACTCCCATTTGAAATTCAAGCTGATGCTAGCAAACGAGCTTGTGGGGCGGTACTAGTCCAAATTCAAGATGGAGAGGAACGAGTTATAGCTTATATGTCCCAAAAATTCTCAGCCACACAACAAAAATATACCGTAACCGAGCTAGAATGTCTTGCAGTCATTTTAGCTATTGAAAAATTCCGACCCTACATCGAAGGGAGTCATTTCCGCGTGATCACCGACCACCACTCACTACTGTGGTTAAAGAATTTAAAAGATCCAAATGGTAGACTAGCCCGCTGGGCCTTACGTTTACAAGCCTACGATTACACGCTCGTTCACCGAAAAGGCAAATTCCATGTAGTGCCCGATTGCCTATCGCGAAATATCGCTGTCGTTGATCTCTCCGACTGTGAAAAAACCACCGACTCCTGGTATAACCGATTAAGAAAGTTAGCACTTGAAGAACCACAAAATAATGATAACCTTAAGTTAAGAAACGGGGTATTATATATCCGAACTAATCAGAAAGAAGAATGTGATGACCCGAATTGCTTGTGGCGCATATGTGTGCCGAGAGAAAAAAGAATCCAAGTTGTTAAAGAGAATCATGATAGTGAAACTTCTTGTCACTTTGGCCGATTTAAAACCATTCATAAGATCCGAGCATCATATTATTGGCCTGGCATGGTCAAGACCGTTTCATTTTACGTCCAAAATTGCGAAGTGTGCAAGCAAACAAAAGCCTACAACCAAATCACAACTCCACCAGCAGGGAAATTTGTTGCAGCAAAAGCCCCATGGCGACACATCGCTACTGACATATGTGGTCCATTCCCCACGAGCAAAAATGGTAATAAATACCTTCTAGTCGCCGTCGACCTCTTTTCAAAATTTGCCGTAATAAAAGCCGTCCGAAATGCGACCGCTAAGTCGGTTACCGAATTTATCAAAAATGACGTCGTTTTAAAATTCGCTTGCCCCCAAATCATTGTCTTAGATAATGGTGTCCAGTATCGCTCCGAGATGTTTAAAGAATTTGCCAAATCGAAAGGAATCGACCTATGGTTCACTGCCAATTATTTCGCGCAGGGTAACCCCACCGAGTGTGTAAATAAAGTCATAGGTAATGCTCTCCGAGTCTTTGTCATGAACGATACTAACCACAAAAATTGGGATGAAAAGATACCCGAAATCACAAACGCTATAAACAGCTCCACCCATACATCAACTGGAAAAACACCATTCGAAGTAAATTATGGGCAACGAATGCCCCAGCACGGTTCCGAATATACAAATTTTGTCGACGCAAATGACACGCCGAATCGTAACGTAGCCGATTTTGAAAAATTGCGGAAAAAAGTACAAATCCGAATTCAAGAATCGCGAGCACAATACGAAAAACGATATAATTTGCGAACGAGAAGTATCGATTATCGGGTTGGAGACATTGTCTTTCGGGAGAATACCATCTTGTCCGATGCATCGAAGGGAATAGCGAAAAAATTAACGAAAAAACGAGTAAAATGTGAAATCACAGAGAAAACGGGCACAAACACTTTCTTGTTAAAGGACCTCAGCACGGGCAAAATTGCCGAATATCATGCACAAAAATTCTTTAAATAAGAGGGGGATCAATCATCACTCAATGTATTACTAAGTAGAGAATAGAAAACAAGTATACTAGATCATTAACCGAATAGAATGTATGTTTAGAATAGAAATGAGTAGAGACAAATTGAAACGTTAAAATTTTATAAAGTATGCACCGAATATGCCAACAAGACATTGTATTAGGGTTGTTTTACTTGCAGAATGGCCGAAAACAACGAAACAGCGCGCGCAGGCCGTCATCTGGTCATAAATACATTTGGCCCAGCGACTCTCATTGGTCGAAACATCGTGGTGCCGAATAGTCCACCAACGGGCAATCCCGTTGGCACCGAAGGCTTCGATTACCTGATCCGTGCAAATCCGAGTCAAAACTTCGACGTACAATTCCGTGATGATGTTGGTGCCACTATCAATATCGAAATCGGAGGACGAGTGATCACTCGTCTCCGAATGACGCCAAACGAATTACATATCGGCAACAGTCATGCGGTCAACGAAAACGGAATGTACCAACGATATATTCAAGAAACACCGAATTACAATGCAACGAGCTCAACGTTCCGTTTGGCATTGTTACAATCGCAAATGTATCGCCGGGTGGATTTACGGTACAACAACTTTTCGTGGGCCACGATTTTGATATACGACCACCGAATGGTCACGGTGGCGTTGAACGGACCGAATCTAATTGAAAGTGTGCAAATGGCAACCGAAGAAGCAATGCGACGAGGCTCCCAAAGCCAGCGATTTAACACCGCACCTTCAAATCAGTTCGGTCTACGCACACATGCTAGTCGCCATCCGAGTCGCTCGAACACGCCGAATCCCGCTCATTCCGACTATAGCGATATGCCTCGCTTGGTCCCAGCTGTCAATTTGACGGCGGAAGAACGCGAATACTTGGCAGCACGACGTGCACGCGACGCACGAAGCCAAAACACTGTCGACAACGACAACGAAAGTGAAATTGGTAGCTTGAACCCATATTCACAAAGTGTGGCCGACTTGATTGCCGCTCAAGTCACTCGCCCATTCCGCTGGACCGACCACAACCAATAAGCCGAGTACCAATGAGAATCGCGACGTAAAGAAACCGAATAATACAATGACCAAGACATATTGTTTAAGATTTAGTCACCTGCGTGTGACCTACCACAACACAAAAGAAAATTATTCGCCAAAAGAAAAATAGATAGAATAGGGTCCAATCGAGTCAAATTTATCCGAATTATTGAGCCTTGAAAATTCCCACATTTAAGACATCACCAGCGAGTGAACTAAATTTCATTTCATTAAAACGAATCATAAATAACCCGAAAAAGCGTAAAGCTGACCAAAGAATATCCGAATTATTCTGCCTCAAAATCGATACGAATTTAGGAAATAAGATATCATGTACGAATAAAATTACAAAGCTCTAGTTCACCTGCGAGTGAAATGCAATGAATTAACATGAACCGAGCAATCGTATGAACAGACCATTCATATCTAAACACCCGACAATAGCCCAGATAAAACCGGATCCAAAACGCCATAGCTATCCGAGTAACTTCATACGAAGATCATTCGCTCACTACATGATTCATTAACAGATAGCAAAACAATTCAATGTATCTTTGGAGCCAATTCAATAAATAAAATTTAGTATTACACCGAATAAATGCTTCCGTGTTGCGTTGTATTGCCAATTTAACAGAAGGAAAAGTCATAACGTAGGCCACCTAGGGTGTGAGTCCATTATATTAGGTAAACGAGTTAGGATAAGTATGTTGAAATTCGACCACAGAGTATGTGGGTCCGTTACCAAAGGTCAAAAACCACTCAGGGTAAGGAAGAAAATTTTGTGTGATTTGGACTAACACACGTCATTTAATAAGCATTAACTAATGTAGGACTGCGAAGCGAGTCACAGTAGCGCCTATTGGCGGTACCAACTTACTATAGAAATCAGTATTAACTAGCGGTAGTAAAGAAAATTTGCGACTACAAGAAGAGTCGAATTCAATAAATAAATTTATGAGGGACGCCGAATAGATTTAGTTTCATTTTGAGTGAGTCAAGTTTGAAGTTGAGATTTAGTTTGAATTTTTTTTTTGGGGATTTTTGAGAATCCATAGATGTTATAAATTGATCGCCAACTGAAGGTTGTGCCGAGTCGATAAAATCCAGAAGTAAATGAAACAGGAGAAATAAATGTAGCCTCGAAGATGCGTTTTAGTTTGGAAGAGGTATTGCTCTCTGTGTGTTTATGGAAAAAATTTAGAAAATACTTGCGGATACATCAGGTGCCGAAGTAAATTTGTTAAATACAAATTAATATGTAGAGCTAGAGTGGAAAAGAAGTCCGATTTCCGGAGTCAAATCAAAAAACACAAAAAAATTATGGGTAGAAAAGATGTCAGCCGTGCCTATTTAAATCAAAGAAAACGCTATATTCAGCCGTTTATTCATTGTTCCGATTCACAGGAAAATGACGATTAGAAACTAATAAATAAAAGATGCACGAAGTTGGCCACCGAAAAAATAAAACCCGATTCCGAAAAGACGTTCCGTGGGAACCAAAAGCAATTTAAGCTGGAAGCAATCAAGACGGATTTAGTCACGTTGAGTGACCCACTACACCAAATCATTTAAGAAAATATAAAAGACAAATTAATTTATTTATTTATTTCCTACGGGTTACAATACGATTAAAAGAAAATGGGGGGTAAAACACATCAAAAAACCGATTAAATCATCTCAGAAAATAGTACGATTATACCGATGAATTGAAGAATCAAAACCATGGCTAAGACGTTTGTCTACAAGTAGTCAAAGTCTCTCTTTCGAGGGGGATGTGTTGTGGTTTGACATTCGTATGTCGACAGAAAAAGAGAATTATAAATAGAAACTAAAACCGATTGTATACCAAAACCAAGTTTCAAATGTAACGAGAGCCTATCGTAGTAGTAGAACGAAAATTCGCCCTGCGCGGCGAATTTAGTTTGAGTGAGTTTGACACATGAGTTGACAGCCGCACCAAAAACTTTCTTCTTGTATGGACGGCGACGGAGTACAGACGTGCTTTGAAAGAGAAACACCACCGATTGAGACCAAATCTTTGGACAACCGAAATATAAGTCCGACTATATGTCGTGGGACTAAAAACCGAGCAGCGTAACACCGAGATAAGTCCGATTATATGTCGTGGGACTAAAACCGAACAGCGTAGCCCAGAGAAAAGTCCGATTACATGTCGTGGGACTAAAACCGAACACCGAATAAATACCGAATTTCAACACAAGGTAGCCAAGTAATCCAATGAGAAGGAGAATCATCGAATCATTTGCATTTAGTTAGACAATTGGCTCTCGTACATAGTAAATCGAATGAGTAAAGACAATTTTCAGACTATGAGTCAATGCGTTTTCGTTAATGTAGTTTCCATTTGAAGTGAAAAGAAAAAACCAAAACAAAACA
>NW_022597074.1:0-1242 GCF_009176505.1 Sitodiplosis mosellana | reverse complement strand
CTGAAAAGTCGATTGAAGAGCAAAGTGAAAACGACAAATCAGGCGAACCAGAAGATGACGCTGTGAAATCCAAATCCACGAAAGTAATTACCGTTAAAGTACCATCTGCTGGGTGTCGAGATGGAGGCAAGCCAGGAGGTGCACACAAATGCATAAAATGTGACAAAGCGGTTCATATTTTACCTTGCTGTTCTATTTCAATCGGTGACGAAGAAGGTTATGGAGAGAAACGGTTATGCAACGATTGTGCGAGAGCACAACACTCTGAGACACACGCCGTGTCTGAAATGGCATATGAGGAAGGTTGGAACAAAGAGAAGAAAAAGTCAAAAAGCAGATATTTGGCTCCAGCGCCCAATTGGAATTTGAGCAATAACATTAACAAGAAAGTGAAAATCGGTATTTTGCAAAATGGAAATTTGAGCAACACAACGTATTCCGTAGGAAAAAATCAAAAAGTCGCTTTGACAAACACATGCTCGTTCGATGCAACATGTCAAGTAAGTTTTGATTATTATTATTACGTATATTGTGTTAGGTCAGTAATGATTTTTCGTTCTGTTTCAGTCTCTGGCTGGAGCGTATGCATATTATGTGAATTATAGAGACTACATGGATCGGAAAAATACGCCACTGTACAAAATTGCGATTGGCCTTGGTACAAAGTAATTAATTAAAAAAAAGAAATTGTGTAAAACAATGTTAAATAACGTGTTCCGATTTTTTACAGTTCGCATATGAGAGGCATCAATAGTGCGCGAGCTAAATTTTTATCCACCGACTTTGATGGGATGAAATTTGACATTGATATTTGTCAGATGATTCAGAAGCTGTTCGCAACGGAACCTAGTTTCACGGAGAAGTGGATTTGCAATGGGTGCACGCATTCTGAAACAAAGATATTCCCTTTGGTCAGCTTGAATAATGCTAAATTCGACAGTGATTTTAAAAACTTAGAAGAAGCTCTCATGGAAAACATTCCAAAGAAGTTGCCATGCACTAAATGCAAGAACAACGTTGAATGCGAACGTGAATTTGGGCCTCATATGTTCATTGAGGTAATTAAGAGAACCCAAACATTTAAATTTATTGAATCTGAACTGAATTCGATTCACTCATTTATCACAATATACATACTTTTAATTCTGTTTTGACTTTTTTTAGATTCCATCGGGTGATGTTGATGCCGCCAGCACAAGTGCCGACGTAGGTCCAAAATCATTCAAATTCGGTGATATTCCC
>NW_022597073.1:0-5491 GCF_009176505.1 Sitodiplosis mosellana | reverse complement strand
AAAAAAAAAAATCAAATTTACACTGTCATCCTATGCGACAGAGAAATTGGCATGCTTATCCCCATATATATTTGTCTCACTCACTCTTTATTGTAACATATCTTTAAATCCAGTAATGTACTTGACGCGTTACATACTTGCACTTGCACGCATCCAATGCATAAACAAATACAAATATAATACGTATAATACTGATAGTATGTAAATGTCACACCAGAGAGTAAGTAAGAAGAACATATATCGACGTATTTCGAAGATTCCAGACGTAATACACACACATGCATACGAGATGGGTGGCTCGAAGAGTATATAAACGACCGTCTAACCGCATTTTGATGGGGGGAGATGTTAATAGGAGGTATGTGGGCAAATGTGATTTGTGTTTCTAATAAAATAGATTAATTTCATTTTTAAGAAAGAAAATGTGATAAAATAACCTAACATTCAAAGTGGTTCCATGATTTATTGAATTTTTTTCTATCTAAATGGAGAATTCATTAGAAACTCGGTGCAATTTGATCAATGTTTGAAAGTTTTAGTGATGATTCATCGCTTCATAGTATTTCGTCATTCTATGAAATACTTGAATGCAACAGCTTTTTTTTCGTCTTAGGTCTTATGCATATGGATTTTTCAAGTATTTTATTTTATTTCAGAAAAATTTGGGATTGTAATAGTAATATTTGTGATTTTGATAATTTCGGCCCTTGGGACCTATGTGGTCTTAAGGGCCTTTCGCGCTAATGTAAAAAAGAAAGACAATAAAAATCATATATGTAAGGGAAAGTATAGATGCGGTGGAGGGCAGCTTGAGCTGAAAAACCAACTTGGCTCGGGTGCCTATGGGGTTGTTTGTGCCGGATATTTTAAAAACTCTGAAAATGGGGTGAAATCGGTGGCTGTAAAAATCATCAAGCCAACGGAAAATCGAAAGGTATGCCACTCAATTATCTGAAACGCTTGATTTTACTTATTGAAGTTCGTTAATGTCAATAGGCTATAGATGATGTGAATTTTGAACGTAACATCATGGCGCAATTGGGAAAACATCCCAATATCGTTGAATTGCACATTCCGACCATCATCAAGGACCGTGAGTTTCTAGAAAAACATTTTATCGGTATATTTTTAATAAATTTTTATTTTTCAATATTAAAATAGATGACTTTATTGTCATGGTAAAATGCAAATACGGGAGTATCCTGTATTGGTATCAACATTTTAAATCAGGTGTGTATTCAAAATACTTGGAATGAGCTCATATATTGAAGATTTTCTTTCTTGAATGATTGTTTCAGATGTTAAATTATTGATCAAATGGGCAATTGATGTTGCAAATGGACTAAGATATATAACATCACGTGGATTCGTCCACAATGATATTGCCGCAAGGAACATCATGTTGGATGATGGACCGAATGGACCGATTGCCAAAGTTGGTGACTTTGGTTTGACCAGACGCGTAGACCCAGTCACCAAAGTCTATAAAAAAAGAGATGGTGATAAACTACCACTAGTATGGTCTGCTCCAGAGTGCTTGTATAACAACATCTACAGCGAAGTCTCAGACGTCTACTCGTTCGCCAACTTTATGTTCGAAATTTGTTCGCCTGGACAATACCATTATCCGGGCTATCAAATGAAGAAGCCACCCCATGCAACACCAGCTATGTAAGTGATTTCGATGTTTTTAAAGCGCCTCATGTATTCATGATCATTCTATCATTTACAGGTGTGACTTGATGCAAAATTGCTGGCATAAAGATCCATCTATTCGTCCCAAGTTTGTCGAAATAATCCAGCAACTCACCAGAATGCAGTAAAGAACATCCAGCACTGGGGAATCCTGCGTGAAGGTCATACATAAACAACAACAAAATATGAAGAAAAAAAAAACAGAAAAAATGTTGTGTTTCAAGTTTTCTTGAATCTGTACCACGGTTTTTTTACCATTCAAAATCATCAAAAATACAATTAAACACAACAATTTTTTCGCAAAAAAATCCTGATTGCGTTTGCTATTTTTATTAATTAAGAAACCAAAAGGATATATTCTGAAGACATTTTAATGGATCCATGTTGCATTGTATGGTATTGTCCATTTAGTTGCTACTTGAGCTTGAACGTTTTTTTTTTGTTAAACTTCTTATATTCCATAGAAGGTATTTTTGTAAGTATGAAGATTGTTATTTCGAAGCCTAATGAGCAATTTAGACGTTTTTTTTTCAACAACAAAATCCAAAAGAGAGAAAAGGCATTCACAATTTAACCCTCAACTGCATGAATTTTTCCTAGGACTGGGAGTACTGGTATTTGGTTGATTTTTGGCCATAGATAACGAAAAAAATATTCATAATCCTAGATTTCCCATGGTTTAGTCAGGAAATGCGATAGAAATAAGTCAGAGAACAATGAAATCCATTGTTTAAAAGTGTCAAAAATATGTCTAATTTGGAAACCGAATAATTTATTTTGTCAAATTTTCGTTTTCGTGCACATTTTTGTTTATAACTCACCAATCGTACGACATAGACAAATGACGCCAAAGACAAAAATAAAGAAAAAACATTGACAAATAAAAATTCCCCTTGAAGCAATGTCATCCGCCGTACGATTCACATTATACAGGTGTTTAAATGATGCCCGCCAAAAGGCGGGCTTATGCAGTTGAGGGTTAAATAGAATATTCAGAATAACTATTTCTAGTTAATACAAATAAATTATGATTTTGACACACAATCTTGGGTAACTAAATCCATTCTGTATCAAAATTGTGAGTATTTCAAATGAATATTCTTCACCATTCCATGGCACCATTCATTAAAGTAATTGGTTTAAAACAGAAACTGGATTGACTTTTATTTTGAATCCCATGGAAAAGTTTACGGTTAAGAATATTGATATTCCATGGATCTTGAACCGGATTGTTTTGATTATTACTGCACTGTGATTGATTTTGTGAGATGTCTGTGTATTTTGTACTTTGCAGCTGCGAGCTCATCGGTGTACAAATCACATCGTTCGGCATTTCCAAGCGAATTTCGTACATAAACTCTGGCTTCAGAAAAATTTCTGAAGGTAGGATAACCATGGTTTTGTCCTCTGAACTAATTTCATCTTTATTTACTGCAGTGAATAGTGCTTGACTGCATAAATGATCGAGTCGAATAATTCAGAAATTGAATAATTAAAGTGTTCCTCGCTTCTATCACTCAATTTGTTTGACATATTTCTGTAAATCGTGATTTTCGAAGAATTCCACTTCGGATCTGTTATTAAGTGATTTTTTGCTTCAATTTTTCATCTTTAATTGAATCGTATTGACGCTGTACACGAATTTGTTTGATTGACTGGCTCTGTGATAATTTTCGATAACGACGTCTATTCTATTTGTATCAAGGACACGGACTCTCTTCACCATGAAGCGATGATCCGCATTTTAGAATAGAAAATAGTAAGCGAAATTTGAGTTAGGTAGAGTAATCGTTCCTTTTTCTTCGTACATATTCAGAGCTTTCAGAGGCGCACTTCATTCCCTCACTCATGTAGAACACACAACGGCGCTTATTTCCTCACGAAATAGTGTTTCGTCATTGTGGCAAGTTCGCTGTGCACATTATTTAGGCAACTGGATTAGCGATTCTAATCAGACCGAATTCTACAAAAATATAAAAACAATTTGTCTCATTTAGTTTTGGAACCATTTTTATTATTCAAATACCGGAAATTTAAAGTCTCCGTCAGACGAAAATATAATAAAATTTAACGCTTATCTTCATTCTAAATTATATATGAGTTTGAACACATTTTTCTTTTACTTTTGTACTTGATGGCTTCAGATCTAGCCACGAAATTTGATTCAAGCCCAATTGTTGCCGTTTCCGACGAAACAATTAAAGCTGCCAACGGACACGGACGAAAAACAAGAGAAGAAATCGTTTTTTGTCCGTTTACATTCCGCTTTATTAGCTTAATTTTATTCAATTGTTTGAGGTGCCCATTTTCACAAAGTGTTCATCCCGTGCTTCACGCAACGTACAATTCAAACACCCATTGGGCATCCATTTCAAGAGTAAAAAACAAATTAAACAAATGAACATCGATTGAATGGCATGAAAATAAAATGGATACAATGCGTTTACTACTAATAATATAGCAATAGCATGGGATAAATATTCACCAAAAAGAATAATTGCGATACATCCATACCGATTTGTCAATGAAAATGATTCACTCAATTCAGAATATCCAATGGTGTCGATGGAAAATGCAATAAGTAAATAAAAACAATAGATCACACTGAGCAATTTAGCAATGTTGAATGTGAATATTAGATCATTTGAATCGAACCACTTCGATGCTATCGTTGCCATAAAGAAAATCAGATTCATGCAGCCAATGCAAAGTGTAAGCTTAAAAATGACTCGATTGCGATAGACTTGAAATTTTTCCGCTAACCACAAGAGCGAAACACCAACTACAATTTTTACCAGCGATACAATTACAAAAAATTGAATCATTTGCAGTTCAGGTGGACTATATGAATATGCACTATGTACAAATTTTTCGCTAGATTTAGTTTTGGTTAATAATTGTTTGTGTTCGAGCCAGTGTTGAAAGTCGAACCAAATGTTCGCCAAAAATATCCAGTAAATGCAGCTGTTAGTTAGAAGGACATTTAAAAGGCGCAAACACAATACCACTAACAATGGACGTGAATTACTATTACTGAAAATTTTGCTGCCATCTGTGTTATCTTCCATCAACATCGTTTTAAATTCGTTAAAATCTCGTCGTGTAAAATTCTGCGGTTCATTTCTTAATTTCAACATAATTTCCAGAGCGCATAGATCCTTGCCATTTTTCAATAAAAAAATAATTGACTCATATGTAAATGGCACAGAAATCAGAGTGAAAATGGCCAGTACAAACATTTCGACACCAATTGGTGTGTTAACATCAGTAGAAATGGCTTTCGCTACACTCAAACCATTCTCCGTACAAATTTTGAGTTTTTTACTTCAAATAGGAGTAATACACAATACACTCCATATCGGAGTAAATGTTTGTATGAGTGTATTCCATTGTGGTGTATATTCTATACCATACGAATAGCAGACCATGGTAAATGTGTTTTCTATATCAATAAATGTGATATTGTATCAATCTCTGGATCGATCGATAGTTTTATGATGTGAGATCGATTTTTGACCAAATTTGTAGGTAATACCCAGTATTCAAATCTTCAGAGACCAATATTTTTTTCGACAAAAAAGGTAGTTGTTTCAGACAAAAACAGAGGCTTGATTTTCGACCATTTATCTAAAACCACTGACAAAAAGTTTAGAAATGCTCGTTCTCGACATGAATCCACCAACCAAAACGAAAATGTGTCATATCTGCTATGAACTGCACTTCCCTTTTATGCCATAAAAATATCCTAAGATCAATAAATTGAACAAACCTTTTGTTGTTTTACGTCTCACCTACA
>NW_022597072.1:0-2796 GCF_009176505.1 Sitodiplosis mosellana | reverse complement strand
TCTCTCTCTCTCTCTCTCGATCGGTTGGCAGGTGCTTCGATTTCAATTTGTTACGGTGAATGGCGACCAACTGCCTATAAGTTTTTGCAATGATACGAACCATCAGCAGGAAGAAAAAATGAAAGAAAGAAAGAGAAAAAAACGTCCATAGAAAAGTGTGTGAGATAATAAAATCGATGTGCATGAAACATGATGACATGAATATAAAAGTGCGATGAATCAGCCAAGTTATGCGAAAGTGAGCGAGCGAGTCATTGCATGCATATAAAGCAGAGTTTTATGAAGCACAATTTTTATGTGTTGAAAAGTTATTTGTTTTACAGTCTATTTATGTTCCTCGGGATAAAATTTATCCCGGGGTATAAAATGCAATTTATACCGAGGGATAAATTTCGAGGGATAAAAATCGCAACTTATCCCTCGGACAAAAATTCATGCTGAACATATGAAAAATAAATGTTTTAATAGTTCTCGTTGTATGTAAATGAAAGCAGAAGTGGTTTTCTTGTAAAAAATTCATAATACAGATGCATGTGATGTTAGACTGGTCCAGAATTTTTTTTCCTGAGATATTCATATAAATTTCGAAAATTGGCCTCAAAAAAATAAGTTTGACATCAAAAACTCGGAAAACGTAGAAAAAAACCACTTTCCAAAGAGGTATCCATTTTTTCATTCCACTCGTTTCGGAAGCCATTTTAGATCGCAACATTTCGACCAAAATAATTTTTCCAAACGACTTTCGGCAAAAACTGATGATAGGGTTTTGTTTGGCTCGTCAATATATATAACTTTTGCCAAGACATTAGCCCATGAAAATGCATTCTGGGCCAATTACAGTGTGAAATGACAAAAAAAAAATCAAATTTTCAGCATTTTTTACATTTGACCCATTTAAGTCATCCAGGTGGTAGACTTTTGTTCAGTCTTTGACTTATATCGTGTAGCCAGAACCTGTACAAATATTTGGTTAGTTGTCAGATTGCGATTTGGATGGAATTTGGCGTCAATAACCCAGACATAAAAGACCAATTTCAGACCAAAATGGGCAAATCACGAACATGAGCTTCGGTTTGACAGATAAAAGCAAGCGATTTCTATCTTTTCTGTCTTTGAACATCTAGTATAATCCTTTATGAACATTTTGGATACTTACACGACCAAATCGAGTCATGTTTTCACATAGTTCTACCCTCATATTCGATTGGTTCGATTCCAACTCTCAAAAAAATCGATTTTTGATCGAAAAATCCTTAAGTTTAGGCTTTTTGGAATCGGAGTTTTGACGCAAAGTTATATGTTCTCGAAAATAATAAGTGTTTGCTCAGCTAAACACTTAAATTTGACTTTTTGAGGTACCTCCCGAACAAAAGTTGCGTTTTTCATGGATTTTTGTATGAAATATTCATCATTCATAACATGTAAATGAACAAGAGAATCAATTTCTATTGTTTTTTTGAGCCTATAAATCCAAATACCTTATTATAAGTTTTATGGCATCTCAGCACTTCGTATGCTGCGGATATATCCGAGCATATCGACGACGCATACTGTGTAATACAGTGGCGTGCGCTGCTGAGCGCAGCCACAGAGCAGAGCAGAGACTCGACCACACCACTGTATTATAGTATGCGTCGTCGATATGCTCGGATATATCCGCAGCATACGAAATGCTGAGATGCTCAGCCATCGGAAAACACATGTTTGATGTGGTCTAAATATGTTTATTTGTTTATTGGGAATTCGCATTGAAATGTTATAACCGAAGTAGAAGTTCAAGGAAATTTCAGATAAAATTATTGGGCTAAAACCAAACTTGTGCAAATGCGATCAGCATGAAACTTTCGAAATGCCATTTTTTCGCCGAAAAATGAAATGCGAGAAAGTTTGAAGCTATTCGGAAGGGAGCTTAAGGGTACCACCCATACAAAATTGTCAAAATTTGCTAAAAATGATCAAAAGTCGATGTGAAATTGATTTAGTATTGTTTATTCGTGTTAAATTAGTTCAATTCTACAGTCACGAAGCAATAAATATGGTAAAAAATACGATACCAGTTAGTAAAAAGTGTATATTCCATCAGAAATGACTAAAATGAATTGTTCGAGGCGATATACACGATGCGCCAGGTCCCAATCAAAGATTTTTGCACAGTTCTGGTTGGAATGTTCTTTTCTCATGATTCTGAAACAAATAGGCTATTTGCCCCCAAAATACGTCAACTTTTGTCGAAAGAGGCGCAGTCTATTCACTATTATTCACTACTATTGTGATCTCTTTCTGCCTTACCGACAACTCCTATAATATGCGTCTTTTTCATCTGACTCCTACATGCTGTTGTAGTTGTCTGCGTGTGTCACTCACACATTTAACGAAAGAAAAGGCGAAAAGAAAGAATTCAATTGATGTAGTAGCACATGAATTGTCAATGCGGCAGATAGAGTGATCACAATATTGTCTAATTTGCAAAACTGTCAAAAAATGTATTGACGGTTATTAAATATGAGCTGAATGTTCAATTTGGCCGTTAAAAAAGTACTAATACGACAAAATCGTACAAAATCGTTTAAAAACACTTTTTCCCAACTTTTTTCAACTTTTCTGGACGTTTCTAAACGTGTCATAAGTGTTGGTGTGATTAGAAATGATATCTGTTTCTGATCGATCTGACACCTCCGGGATAAATATTTACGACCATGTCCCGACATGGTCGTAAATTTCCGAGGGATAACTCTTATCCTGAGGGATAAATTGCATTAATCCGAGGGATAAATATAATATCGGTATAAATTTTAT
>NW_022597071.1:0-8633 GCF_009176505.1 Sitodiplosis mosellana | reverse complement strand
TTACTTTACATTCGTTTTTTTATGGAAAAAAATACATCTCCATAGTTTTTATAATCTTTCATCTCGGAATAAATGAATTGTTTTGTCTGATAATTCTTCTAATTTAATTGGAATATTATTGAAAAGAATTATTAAGGCAGAGTATCAAAAGTATTGGAATCTTGTTAAAAGTATGTTTCAAAGTTATATTTTTATTTGGGAATTTCGTTCTGGTGTTACTGTAGTGTCATTTTGTTCATTTAACTGCAAAATTAATGCAAAAAATTGGCCTCCGAAATTAGAAGAATTCAGAAATTAGAAGTACCCGAAGTACAAACACCTTCTAATTTCCGAGGTTCCACTGTATCCATAAAAAGAGTGTTGAATTGTAGACCCCCATTACTTCATTGAAACATATTAATTTCCAAAAAAAAGCAACAACGAATGCATTTTTATGTATCCCCCGAACAAAAATTCAATTTCAAACATTCAGATGCAAAAAATGCCGATTTATGATCAAACCGACAACGAAGTGGGTATTTTGGTGTTGATAGACTCCAATTATTTTTACGAGAAAATAGCAGTTTTCTAAGACCAAAATGACATCAGAGGTGTATTTCACGTGTTTTCCGAACAAAAACATCATTTTCAGTGAAAATAGAGCAAGTTGAAAAATTCACTTAAATCCGACCAATTTTTCGACCATGAAATTGCCTCAGATCGCATTGTAACCGAAAATTGAGCGGATATGGCCCGTCGTGAGCCTTTCCAGCCAGTCAATGCGTGTTTTCGGCAGCAATTTCATCGTAGAATGCGACTCTTCGTACAAATTCCGTTCATTGATGAATTGCCTATGCCCAGAACTTCGAAATACGAATTTTGCCGGATATATGGCATATGCCATTTTGTTGGTATGGTGGGCGGCTACAAACGCTCAGTTTATGGTAAAAATTGTCAGACTCATTTTTGAGAAATCGCCTTTGGCGTGAAATTTAATGGGGTCGATTTTTCGTAAAAATCGACTTTTTTCTTTTATATCACATAAACATTGGCATGTGTGTATGGAACTTTTTGAAGGTCTTCTCAAATAATTACGAGCTGACTTTGCCCGATGGGTGTCTGAGTTGATCTAGTGTGCGAAATGAATACTTCAAAAAACCGTATACATGCAGGCTAGTGAAGCCATAGCCAGCTCTCCTGTAATGCAAATGTCAATCTGAGGACGGATTTCGATGTGGCCCGACACCAGCTACAGCTTAGGCATATCAGCACCAGAATCTGTGGGGGTCAAAAAAGTTTCCGGACACACGGAAGTAGTTAGTACTACGTTATTGTGAACCCATATATGTGTTAGTGCCCAAGTATATAACACCTATACAGTATAGGTCCCAGAGCGTTTTTGGCGAATTGCCTGATTATCAGGCGAAAAACGTGAAAAATGCCTGACTTTTTGTTTATGAATGCCGGGCAAAATGCCGAGCAAAATCAAAAAAATTTCAAACAAAAGAATTTCTTTGAATTGTGGGTTTTATTATGTTTTTTCTTTGCATACATGTGTGTAAATATGAACATATGATTATTACGGGATTGTGTGATAAACCAAAGTTGCTTCTTTGACAGCCAACACTAATGAATTTCCATCGGGTTTAGCTTAAAGTATACAAAAAATTAAATGAATTTTCTGTGCATACTTTGGTGAAGAAACGAAATTTTACCTTTGAAAAAATTTGTCATTTGTTTTGAGCTCGTTGCACTGCTTGCGAGAGATTTGTGTTATTCACTTTCAGCGTGTCGACTTACGCTACTTCTTTCTCACCTTTACTATCCACTTTAAATGAAGTCATGCACAATTTGCAGAATGCGCTGGTGGAATCACCGCCAACTGCTTTCAACCATGGATATTTGTCCATCCAAGATTGATTGAATTTGCACTTATCCCCCATTTTGTATCAAAATAAAAAAAAAATTAACAAAAAACCATACACAACTCAATTGATTTCAACCGCTCAATTGCTCGACTGACAATTTAACAATAAGCCGATCAAATGAACTGAGTCACAAATCAATACATAATCATATTTCAATGAGAGTTTAGTGTTCGCTGTCTCACATTATGAGACACAAATACACAAAAAGTGTGCATTTGAATACTGTGTTGTCCGCGTAACACATAGCACACTTGATTTTGGATATCGCGAATTTGTGCACCCTCAGCAGATTTGATCCACTGAGAATGAAAACAGCGCATTGAATTGATTGGAGAACAAAACCAAACACAGCGTTTTTTTTCTAAATAATTTAACATAAATAAAATAACATTTTTATACGCTGTTTTCATTCCCACCGGTTCATTTGTGTTTTGAAATCAACTGCACATTTTGTTTATAGCGAAATGTGTTTATTGCTCTCCTTCTGTCGCGTTGACCAACAATAACGACTGAAAGCAATGAAAAGTGTGAACTGAGATATTTTATGGAAGATTTATTCAACATTTAAATTTTCAAATTGAAATGACAGAAATTGCCGGGCATGCCTGGCAAGATTTTGAAAATGCCGGGCAGGCATTGATTTGTGATTTTGGCTCGAAATTACCGGGCAGTCAGGCGCTGCGCCTGGCAAATGGGACCTTTACCTATACTATACGTGTTATATACTTGTGTATGTATGGGTGCGACGTGAGCGCCATCTAGCGGGCACGCCGGGGAAAAATTGAATTTGAATTTTGAAAGCTGAGCTTTTGGCGGTTAAAAGCACGTCTCCCGCGGCGCGTAACCCGTGGCGCCATCCAGCGGCAAGCTTTGGGGAGAAAGTGTGCGCGTGTGTGTGCGCGAGCGGCCTACGTAAAAATACACGGACAAACCACACACCGTGGTTTGGTTCGGTGGGGCGGGGCGGGAAAATTGAATTTGAATTTGGAAATTGGTGATCGCGCGGCGCGGTTGAGGTTATGTGCAGCAGCAGCGGCGATGTTGGCGGGGCGGGGGCAGTGATGATGACGACGACGACGACGACGTGTGCCTTTTGTTCAACTTGTGAATGTATGTGTGTGTGAGAGAGATAAAACCATATGTAGCGTAAAACTTGGATTTGAAAAGCGACCGTTAAGGTAAGTGACACGTTTGAGGTTATGTGCGGCGCGGTTGCTATGAACAAATTACGACGATCAATCCATTTTTGGATGAAAAGGTATCAACTTCTCTTTCATTTTAAACTGTAAGTTAGCAAAATGAATTACTCATACAGTCACAAAATGTCAGTGTATGGGTGGAGTTTTTTTTTGACTGACAGTTTCAAATGAAAGAGTTCTTATTGCTTTTGTATTGAAAAGTGATTTGGTGATGATTGTTTGTTTACATACACCGCGCCAGCAATATCCAAAGATCAAGTCTTTTTTCATGAATCTCATTGATTGCACTGTAAAAACTAAAATGATTTGATTGTTTTCACGTAAAACAGTTGCAATGCAACTATCAATTTTTATTGATTTTCTTTTAATATGTTGTTTACATATTTTTATGTTTTAACGTGATTTATTTATCGCCTCGGAGACGACGTGCCAGCTGAATGTCTTTCGGAATGATGGTTGCGCGTTTGGTGTGAACGGCGCACAAATTGGCATCCTCGAAAAGTCCAATGATGTAACTTTCGGTGCCTTCCTGTAAGACAAAACAGAAAAAACACCACCAAATTAATAAAGATCATTTGTATCTTTTCTATTTTTGAACATAAATTTATGTGTTTGAAATGAAAATGTGAAAAATGCATAAATTACTTACTTGTAATGCACCCATTGCATCAACTTGTACGCGATGGTCGGGTTGTACTTTTGGTACTTTTTGCAGAATTTCACGCACCAAGCGCTGGAACGATAATTTTGGAATCAGCAGTTCGGTGCTGCGTTGATAGCGGCGGATTTCGCGGAGCGCGACCACTCCTGGACGATAGCGGTGTGGACGGCGTTGTTGTCCTTTTTCTTTTCCACGTGTTTGCACCGCTTTCATTGGTGTTTGTTTTACGCGTGCCATTTTTTCACGCTTCACCTTTTTTGTTCGTATTTCTTTTCACTTTTTATCTTGTGTTCACTTCAAAATACTATCGTTTTGGCTGTCCAGAATCGACTGATTTCTGGTTGAATCAAGAACACTATTTCAATCGCATAATTGAATTCGGATTGAAAAAAATATTTACATACGAAAAAGTGCGTTTATAAAGAATCGCGGCGACGAAAAATATTTTCACGAAAAAGTGCATCGTTTACAAATTTTGGTATTTGACCGTGGTGACAAAAATATTTACATAAAGTGGCATTTTGATTTACACTGCAACTTACAGTGGACGAAAAGTGTTATAAACAAAACATGGATATGCGACGAAAACAACATATAGAGAAACGATGCTAACGTGATTTTAATGTGATTGTGTATATTCTTTTATCAAATCGAACCAAAAATAATATTCATTTGAACAGTCCACTGAAAACAAATTGTAATGTTCTAGCAGCGACAACAGACATATTCACACAAAAGATTTTCATTTCGACTTTAATCCGTTAGTAGTTGAAAATATTTACATGAGTAAAAGTGTGCTGTATAAGTATCGTGGCGACGAATTTTTTTTTTGTGACAGTGACTCGTTTTAATTTCAACTGTAACTTGAAGTGAACTAAAACTATTGTGAACGAAAATGAATCCACAAATTTCAGAAATGAATAGACAACAATTTTTACGGATTCAAAGGAATCATGCACATGGTGCATTTGATGCAATTGAGTTTATTTTGCGTGAAATAAGTCAACTACCAAATGTTGACCCTCTAATTGTTTATCAGCGCCAAGAACGCCATCAATATGATTTTTTGGTTAATGCAGCAAGCAACCGTGCATTATATACGCAATGTGTTATGCGAGCAAGTAAGTATTTTATGTTTTAATGTATTTATATGAACCGTTTGATGACTTCGAATCACCTTTCTTGATCATATCATTTAACTTTCCAATCGCCTGTGCGTAGTCAACTTGCAGCGTTTTCATGTTGAACGCGATTGTTGCTCCACTTGCTCGTGCTTCGTAGTATTTTGCCATAAACATCGTCCATGCCTCTTTCAATAGATCCAAATTGGCAGTTGCCAAGCCAGATGATTCGGATCCATTCATTTCATTTATGGACGCGAGTATGCCAATAACGTCGTCGTGAAGCACACGAATAATAATTACTGTGGACCCAGTTTCTTTTTCATTAGAGTCATTTGAATTGACAATAATGCCGTTTTGCTGATCTTCCTCTGTCGTTGTAGCTGATGTACTACCAGCAACGCTTTCGTTCAAATCATCATAGTTGTCACCTGTTAACGCTGTCAGCCCTTCACGCAGCTCTTTTTTATGCATCGTGTACGAATTTTCTGCTATACTGAACGTATTATTCGCGAAATACGGTTGTTGATTTGTCTCAACGGACTTTAATTTTTCCAGTTGCTCATTTCGATTTTTAAAAGCTGCGTACCAATCGTCGATTCGGACTAGACGCCTTTCGAAGTACGGAACCGTTTTTTTTTTCTTTTCCGTTTGATTTAAACGTACTGATCTTGTTTTGCAGCTCCGTGATTACTATTTTTTGAAGCTTCAGCTACTCTTCCACAGTCGCTGACATATTGAACACTGCACTAACTCGTTTAATTGACTCGAAATTTTCACAGCAAGTATGAACTATAGTTTGGTTGAGAGATTCGATGAATATATTATTCAGTCAAAGCCGATGAATGTTTATTTTGAAATATATTGAAAATTTCAATTGCGTTAATAGTTTACTTTACTTTGATTCGTAATACCACTTTACCACTAATTGTTTTTTGAAAAATGTCTGCGAAAATGTCTGCGACGTTTCACTTTTCATTGATACTTTTTGAAATTTCGATGAAAATTTTCAATCACTTGAACTAACTGATTATTATAATTATTGAAATTCAATGGCTGTTTCACTAGTTCACTGTGTTTCTGTTCGAAGGACCATAATGTTTGACCACTTATCTGAATAAATCAAAATGCACTGGTTTGCTTCAGTATCAAATAAGTAATGAATTTTATTTCCCAACTTAATATCTGCGCAGTTGTTCATAATTATTACAAGAAAGACAAAAAGTGCATAGCTGTTGATTATTGAAATGAATTGGTAAAAAAATGCTTACATATAAAAAGATCAAGAAAGAACAAACAAATCGGGATTGCTTACTAAATAAAATTCAACGTTTTATGTTTTGAGTTTACAAATTGAAAGTACAAAATTGAAGTCACTGTACTGATTGGGTCATCATATATATTTTACTTGTGTTATTATATTTAAGTTCAAATGAGTACGAATGATTCCTAAAGAAAACTGATCAAAGTTCTTTTTCCTTTTGTTTTATATATTTTTTGTTTTATTATTGTTGCGTGTGTGCAACAGCCATCGATGACCGATTTTAACAACACTTTTTCGCCGTTTTTAGACAATACATTTACGAATGCCGTTGCTAACAAATTGTTTGCTTTTTTCGTGGCCGTTAACACTTGAACTTGTGACGATTCATCACTTTTGCTGGTCGTTGGTTTATTAATAATGGTCGTTGTTAGCAGAGTAGTTTTTTTTTTCGATTGCTTCTTTTTTCGTTTCGAAATGCAACAAGGTGTTATGTTTCTTGACGCATGTTTTGCACGTATTAAATTTCGTTTTGCATTCACCGTCATGCTTTTGAATGCAAATAACACACACCTTTTCTGTCTTTACCCATTCACTTCTTTCTTTTACTGATTTGTTTTTAAATTCCAAACATCTGTAAACAGAATGAGGCTTATCGCAAAATGTACACTTGAATGGTGAATCGTCGCTTCTTTTATTTTCCTTTTCATTTTTTTCAAATTTTTCGTAACTCTTTTGGTTGCTGCCTTCAGTCGAGACGAAAGCCATAAAACGATGTTCAACGTAATTCAAAAACTCGGATAATGGTGTCAATTCGCGTACATCAACCAATTTAGATTCGTAGTCAATCACCGTCGTTTTACTTAGTTTCTTTTTCAAAATATGAATCACCAATGGATCCCAATTGTCCGTGTTTACATCAAAATTTTGAATTGCAACGATGCATTCGTTCATTGTGTCGTAGATATTTCGTAAACCACTGCTTGTTTCAGCATTTTGATTCGGTAAATCAAGAATTTTGTCGATCAGCCAACCCACATTTTCTCCCTTGTTTCCAAATCGTCGTTTCAACAAGCTAGACACATTCTGGTAATTTGACTCTTTTGGCGTCAAATATATGATGGCTTTCGTTGCACTGCCTTTCAAGCATGATTTCAAATACTGCACTTTGAGTGCTTCAGAAATGGAATTGTTTTCGTGTACAATTTTCCCAAAAAGATCTTTAAACTCTCGCCAATCATCTTTATCGCCGTCAAAATCGGGTAATTTAATCTTCGGCAATTCGACGTTTGACTTTTGCTTCGCCTGGTCTTTGATAAAGTCAAATATTGCGATTGCATAGTGACGAAATGAATTCCGGCCCACCAATGATTTTCCGGTGATACTTTCACTGTTCTGAACGTGGCTCGAAATTTAGCCCAAACGATTTTTAGCTGCTCTAACTGAGCATTTACCACGCCTTGCGACGTTGCTGCGTTTTTTTTTGTAGCATTTTGAACATATCCAACACTTCATTTTTTTGATATATCAGCACTGCTACTGTTGGAGTTTCATTAGCCATAGCCGTTGCCGATGCCGATGCCGAGGGTTTTTTTTTCGTTGATAATTTCTTCTTCAGTGAGTCTAAATCCTTTTGTACGTCGGCATACACTTCGTTGTATTTAGTTAATGCCTTCTCATAATGGCTGTCGGTGAAATACATGTCGTCTTCATATTCATCTACTGCATTTCCACCCGCTGCATTTTGTTTTGCTGCAACCGATTCGTCACGTACTTGCACTAGTTCGTTGTGTGGCCTATCGAAGCCAACAAACCAATCTTCTAGTTTCTTCAATTTCCTTTCAAAACAGCGCCGTACTCAGAATTTTTTTTTGGAGGGTGCAAAATCAATTTTTTGTTGTTGTTATATACTTTATTTATTGTTTTATTTTCTATTTAATGAACGAATCGATTTTGACGCTATTATTGTTGTTTGGTATTTTTTTTGTTCATTTTTTTCTTTATGGTGCAACAAAAATTTTGTTTCCAAACGTTATAATCAATTTTTTCACGTAAGCACTGTGGTCCGTGCCACCAAAGCGAATGATTTGCTAGTTCATCTCCAAAAATTCCACGCGACGCACAGTCTGCTGGATTAATTGCACCCGGAATATGGCACCATTGTGCATCTTTTAATTTATTCACTTTTTTTATTCTCGTTGCGACATATTTTTTTATACCGTTGCGGGTTCGAACCAATCCAAGCGAGCACTACTTTTGAATCGCTCCAAAGAATTGTTTTTTCGATGTTTACGTTCATTTTTTTTTTTTTCAAAGATTTCACTAATTTTACTAGCAAAAAGCAGCACATAATGTTCTGTATTGAAACATTTGAGTTGAGCTGTGTTTGAGGTTTATTTTGCAACTGATTGGAACATTAAAAAACACGCTCCATATATGTATCGAATGGCGCTGCCATTCGAGATAAAGTAAGTTAAGTACAAC
>NW_022597070.1:0-2153 GCF_009176505.1 Sitodiplosis mosellana | reverse complement strand
ACAGGAATTTTTTGTTGACCAATCTCATATGAAAATGGATCGCCACAGTTGGAATTCGGAAAAGCGCGAAAAAACTACCTTAATGTACACACGTTTTTTCTTCATAATTTTGTAATATAAAGAATTTGCTTATTTCATCTGTTTGGAATGAAACATTTGAAAAAAATAATGATATGGATTTGACTTTTTAGGGGATAACTCAATACATTCCTTTTAATCTAGGGGAGAACGAGGCTATTCGACGCACGGGGCAAACCAACGCATTCAAGATATCTCGAAAACGGCAAGGCTAAGTATCAAGTGTTATATATCGTTGGTTCCGCCATTTTATTTATCCTTCACATTTGGTCAGTATTGCTTGTCGCCATCAGTATCATACAGACTCTACACAGCAACACATTTGGCCACCCATGACTTGATTTTTCTTGCTCACAACATTTTGATTTTTTTCATTGAAATTCGAGTACTCTCAATATTGAAGGTAGTCATTTTTTATAATTGATGTCGAGCACTTTCCCATGGAAATAAACTTTTTGAATTCTGCATAATGGGTTTTGTGAATTTGAATTTCGAAGTGAAAATTATAGCTCGGGGCAAACCGACGCATTTTTTTTCGGGGCAAACCGACGCACCGGCTTTTTGCATTTCAATACATAATCTGACAATTGAATGAGATTATTATAGTTTTTTCTGTTCTATTTAGTCGGTATTTGTGCGCTTTTGGTGTTTAACCATTTGTTTTTTAATGAATATGGTTTGAAATATGAACATAAATCGGAGAAACGATTTAATGCTGTTCTTCTTCGCATTTCGCCATGTTCTTTGGATGCCTAGCAAGTTTTTCATGTTCTGTATGTTTCAGCCAGGAGAAACATCGATCTTGATTCCATTCTGACTGATCTCAACTTATTAAAAAAGATACAATGGGAGAGAGACGCTCATTATAAGAAAAACTGACATCGGGGTGAAGATATCACCAACTGCAGTTAAGAAAAATACAGCTACACTAATTTCCTTTTTCATCCATTTCTCAAATGATATTATCATAGTAATAGATTTTACTCGATTACTTAATTTCGAGATAATTGACTTGAAATGCGGTGAAAATACGGGTACGTCGGTTTGCCCCAAAAAAATGGTGGTCAGGAAATTGGGCAGAAAAATTTCTGGGTGGGTCACACACACCATAAGTGTTATGCATCATCAGATTCGCATTGACAATACCTATAATATGATGAACCAGATTACATGACTAGGTCGGGAGATTTTAAATAGTTAAGAAAAGTGCGTCGAATAGTCCCATCCTCCCCTACTTGTATTAATGAAATGAAAATAAAAATTAGACAACTTTAAAAACTGACAACTTTTCATCAGTTGAATCCATTCACATTTGCTGTTCCTTTTATCAAACCTTTCCCAGAACATCTCTCTCGCCTCCAAGAATTTAAAATGCGCTTGATATAAAGGCTTCATAATGAAACAAAGGCATTACAGTCCATTTATCTGTACTTGCTCAAATTGTTTTTAAATGATTTTCCGACTTTCAAAACGTTGAGAAAAACGTTCAAAGCAAGTCCAGAGCTCATGTAAACCAAAACAAACTCTCGATGAGATTTCCGTCAGACCAAGGAACAGTAGCTTCATATTGCAATTTAACATCAATTGGTTTTCAGAGCGATTTTTTTCATCTCAGCCTTGGCTATAACTCATGCTCTTTCCAGCCGACGACAACGAAAACAAAAGGAGGCATTCACTTCGCTTATGAAAAACTTCAATTCCAAGAACAACTTATTCGTTTGTTCGGATCGGATCAAACTAGCGACTCTTTATATTTGAGGAACGGTCAATTTTATTCAAATTCGGCATTAAGTTTTAGCGCTCTGAAATGTTTAAACACTTTCTAAACATTTTATTTTGACCTTGTTGAATAGGTTCACATTATGTTATTTTTTTTTATAATAGAGAGCAAGTCATGAGAAATGGTACTGTATTCCAATCGCATTTCAATTGAATCAATGCATCAAATGAAATTTTTCAATTTTTTGAAGAAAACGAAAGAGTTCTGTACCTTAAGTCAAACAAAATGAGACTAAGAATTTGGTTATCAGGTAAACATCGATCACGTGCAACAATAGAAAAGCATGATGATTGTT
>NW_022597069.1:0-6160 GCF_009176505.1 Sitodiplosis mosellana | reverse complement strand
ATACATGTAAAGCGTAATCTTGAATGCAGAAAATCATGAGAAGGAAGTCGAGGATTGGTAACTAAGTCGATCGGCGATTTGATGCGGCTTTTAAAGTGACTTACAATAAAAAGAAATAGAGAAAAGAAAGGAGAAAGAAAGTAAAGAAACGGTTTAATTGGTTTTTGAAGATTTGAACTAATTATGCACCTGTGACTTATGCAATGAAAACTCAATCTTACTAAATCTATGGGCGCACGCGCGCAAATTAAATTGCATACGAAAAATGTATGCAATGTAGGTAGTTTAATCGAACCGTACCGGTTCTTTCTGACCCACTCTTCCTCAGTTTAAGTTAAATAACACAAATGAAAACTATACACAGAAAGTTTTTAAATAGTTTTTATACAGAGACACACATGTCTAACGCGCGTGCTATTGCGGGAAGAGAAATGCAAACCGGAAAGAATACACTTGTGACAGCGATGTACGCATTATTTTCCTCTTTGCGTAAATTAGCTTAGCGGCGGCGTGAGTGTGCCATGCACACGAAATCGGTATAGACACGTGTAGTTGGTGTTGCCATGATTCGATTCGATGCGCAATTCCACGAAATTGTGAGATGGAGGATTCTGTGCATCGTAGTTACGCACTGGGAAATACTGTAAACTCGTGCCATTCTCTAAGTACTCATATTCGCCGAACTGATGCGGCTCGCCATCGTTCACCGTCTCCAAACCCTATAGAATTTGAATAGGATTTCGGTTAGTTTTGGGGTCATTCTTGAAGATGTAAGCTTCTTGAAGAAAGAAGCGCGTCCATTAGACGCAGATATCATCCACACAAGCATAGAAAAGTAGAGTAAACCGAGTTACACTGAGTTAACTCAGTATACTGAGTTACACTGAGCTACGCTTTTACGCTTGAGAACTTAGTGAACTATGCTTTTGTGAGTAATCCGAACTGACAAAAGTAGTAATCTAAAAAATCTAAATCAAAACCAAAAATTCACACAGAACAGCATAGCTTACCCAAACGGTGAAGAATTTCGGCACTGAATCGATACGTCCGTTGGGCGCCAGACTTTTTGGTATGTGTTCTATGGTGAAATCAGTCACATAGACATTGTTGTTCAATTTCAGCACGAGATAGCCGGGAAAGCCCTGGAATGACCAACATTCGCCCGGTTGAACTGTTGGCGAAATTACCGTTCGCGGCGTATTACTTTTATACCATAACGGTATACCGAAGATCGATATCTCGGCCGATTTTACAGTAAAGCTTTCGGTACACCTAGAAATTAAACGAACGAGAAGAGGAGAAAAATTTCAAGTGTTGATTCAATCATAGGGGTATTGCAACGACCATGAAATATATGTATTTCATCAAGTTTATCAAGCTCTTTCCAAGATTATGCATAGTGTCGAACTTTTGTTCAAGCTCTACCATCTAAATGTACAGTAAAATAATTTACGGGCACGACGTAAGATGGCGTTTTTTCTGGTCAAAAAAGTTGCAATATCCCTTTGGATTCAATTTGGTAATTTTTCGGAATAATAAAAAAAAAAGAATTTCCTGCTTTGGGAATTTTCTCAATCAATCAATGATCAAACGAACAGTTCATGCAACAGAAACCCTTCAGAAAAGTCTACAAAAAACATTCATCATTTACCTCGTCGACAAAACTTCGCCGCCGGTACTTTCCAGCGCATAGTCAACCATGCCGGTTTTATCGGCATCATAAACGGCCAGTGCTTCTTTGATGATGACCCGGAAACGTGCTTCGTCCACCGATGTATGAATGTCGCTCGAGTGGCCGGCATCTCGGATTTCCTTGTGCTTTTGTTCGATCGCAATGGTGATGTCATGTTTAATCGTATTGCTAATGTTTTTTTATCAAAATTTCGGCCGATTGACTGATTTCGTCATTGATGCGACTGTCAAATTGGGCATTGAGTGTGCTCAAGCGTTCCTCCAGCAGTTCTTTGGCCACAAATACGCTTCGAATCCAGTTGGTAATGTCATCATTTTCCAATGTATTACCATCCGGCGATTTGTAGACCAAAATGTAGGCCAACACGACTCGAATGGGTTTGTCAATGGCCGTGAACTGTTTGTCGCTGAGGCCGTCTAATTTTACGTCAATTTCTTGCAAGAATCGCTGCAATTGTTCGTTATTTTGTTTTTGTGTCAGTTCAATCTTGTACTCAAGTTGATTTTGTTGCACTGTCAAGTGGTTGATGGTGATTTGAATACATTTCGGAATTTCTCCTTGAGATTGTTTATATCGTTTTGCAGTTGATCGATGCTAAACTGATGATCGTCCAACTGGCCCGTTAGTGTTGACAATTTTCCGTCAATTCGCTGATCAACCACATCGGTCAATTTGTTTGAGCTGAGAACCTTGAACAGAATTTCGTCAATGTCAATTGGGGCGGCGTCAGCATTTTGGTTAACTATCCATTCGTGACGATGAATTTCGATGTTTTGCTTGACAATCTTTGAGATTTCCTCCAGATTCTCCTGCGATAATACAAATGGCAATACTTTTGGTTCTTTATTTAACTGCAGCGACAGTTTCGCACGCACTACCTCGGCAATTCGCTCGATATCGGCTTCACTTAGCGTATATTTGTACGTGATTATTTGCTCTTTTACAATTGTGGCTATTTGTACGGCTATTTTTTGATCGATTATCACCTTTCGGCGCTGTTGATCTTGTTCGAGATTTTTGATTCTGGCATTGATCATCGTGTCAGTGTAAGCGTCGATGTGACTCAATACATTTTGTAACTCTTCAGGCGACAGCGCACCTTTTATATTGTTTGTGATTTGTTGGTTGCGACTGTACGTTTGGCAACCAATTCCAATTGAAATCGAATAGGAACTTTAGTTTTTCACTGACATTGGACGTTTGTGTGCGGATCAAGGCTAACGCGATCGGTATGATTTTCGAGGTACGCGACGCAAACTCATCGAACGATCCGGTGTCAGGTAGAGTTGGCAATGAAGGAAGCGCTGAAAATGAGTCAGACAATTGCTTTCGGTACAATATCCAATCCGATTCTTCCGATAAATTCCAAGCTAAAATTTAAAACGAAAGATTTGAAAAGAAACGTTTAAAATTTATTCATAACTTTTTTTGTTTATAGAAGAATTTGAAAAGTTTTGGCATTCGTCAGCGTAGGGAACTAATTTGAAGAATATTTTGAAAATATTTAGAACATTTTCAAGGGAACAATTTAGAAAAAAGTGAGTAAAAAGTCAATTTAATTCAAAGAAATTGAAAAAAAAGAATGGAAAAATAAAAAAAAATTAAGAAAAAAATAAAATTAAATTAAAAAATCTCAATTTTAAATCCTGTTGAGAAAGTTTCAATTTCGATCAGTTTCACATTTAACCTTCCGAAACACCTATAAGAGTCAAGAGGGTGACAAAAATCGATTTCGAACTTCGAAGTCTTCATCATCTTTGAGAAGAAGATTCGTTTCCCATGCAAAAAACGACTGGCTTTGTCTGACCAACGAATATTCTGGTGAGACCAACGAAGAGATTTCTTTTTCAAAGGCAATTTTCAAGGTCAAGATCAAGAGAGAAAGAGCCAAGCTAGAGTCAATATCAATCTTTTCAAAGGTCAATCAGTGAATCAAAGTGTTATCATTAAAAGAGGTTGAATCGATTGTGCGAGTCGGTCAGTAGTCCCACATACTTACACTACACCATTGGGAACGATCAATATTTACAAGAACCAAGTCTTCCATCAGCCAATTTCACAACTAGAATAACCTTCAAATAGCGACGACTCTCGCAGTTCAAACTTACAAGAACTGGAAGTTGCAGTCTGGAATTCTACAGCTTCCCTATCATTTCATTACAATTAAAGGAAAAAAATCAACTGATTTTTAGACTAAATTCCATTTTCAACTAAAATTTTAGTTCCTCAACAGAACATGAATTTGGTTTTGATCACAAAATTCCCAAATTTCTTTCATTTAGCGAACAAAAGCCATCTGTCGAGATTCCGTTATTCGAAGGTGATTCCGTCGGAAAGATTTCCAACATTTTTGTAAGAATAATTTCCGAAAAAAACAAAAGACCTTGCTGCAAAACTATATCCAAAGAAGTCAATTTAACAAACCGCTTCCAGAATAAAAACCAGTACAAAGAGAAATGGGCAGTAAAATAATCCACGAACCTTCTCATGACCGTCGAAATTTCATAGAAAATCAAATGCAATTTTTATTTATTAATATTCTTGGTTCTAATTGGTGCTCATAAGCTAACGATTCTTATAATTAACAAACGAATTTAGATTACGGTTAACCAAAAGTAACCCAGATAAAAGGTCCAAAAAGATTTTTTATAAGTCGAAAGAAAAGAAAAAAATTCATCCACAAAGAATATGGTTGAATATATGGCGAGCCGTTGATGAGTTAGAACCGTGAAACCACATTAATTTATTCCATGAAATTTGAAAAATCATGAAGAAGGATAGAGGACTATTTTTTTGTGTTTGTTTGTTTGATAAAAAAAAAATCATTTCCCAATAACAAACCAAAAGAGTAAATAAAAAAAACATAAAAAACTGGTTAAATCGACATAATCAACAAGAAATCAATGAGCGTTCGAGCGAATGGGACGTAATATCAACCGTATTATGGATACGTCTAGATTTTGGATATGATCAGGGATAAGGGAATCCAAAAAGGGATGAATACACGTTGAAAATACGCAGAGATATATGAATTTGTACGGAGAGAAAAATTTCCAGGAATGGACGAGCTCATCTGTGATCTTCAATTGTTTGCCATAAAGGTGGGAATGGGAGAGCAACATTCTATCCTATTTTTAATACATTCAAACGATAAAAACGACCGTGCGACGAACGTACCAACGTTTTTTTTTATTTCCTATTAATCTCTTTATTAGTTTTTTCTTATAATCTACATCGTTGTTTGGTGTGTACTGAATTCATAAACACCTGGGTTGGTAAATTTTCGTATTTCGACCGACGTGTAAGTAATTTACGTAAGAAACATGTATCTTACGTTTATTACGTAAGAAACCTCAACGCATGTAATAAACTCCAAAACGCTCCAAAAAGTGCAGGGTTATAGACAAAAACCGACTATTCTCGTTTGTTTTAAGCATTCAAAGTATACAGAGTACATACATACTCGTTCCACAGCGTTAGCCTTTTAAATAATTAATAAATATATTATTCATGGAAAAGTTTGAAACCACCAGCTATTTTTTCATAAAGAATGTGTTTTTTCGCAGTGATACTTGATAACAGTGTGTAGCCAAATGAATTTTGCATGCTTTTATATTTGATTTAAATAATGTTATAAAAAATGTTTAATAAAAAGTTTCAACTATTTTTGGAAATATATTTATATGGAAATGCAGAATTACCGAATCACTATGCAAATATTTCCATAAATAGTTGATAGAAGACGATTGAAAATGTTGATTACATAATGAAATAATTACATGAAGAATATTTAATTCACTTTTTGTTCATCATCAGAATTAATTTTTTACATAACGAAAGAACAAAACTAAAATAGGATACAAATTTTCTTCATTTCCAATTGAAAATCTTTTGTTTTTTGCATGCATTCTTTATGAAAAAATCATTCTTCAGAGTTTCTTACAGGTTTCTTACAAATTCATGTAATTTACATGATTTTTCATAGGTAAATTACATGATGTAATATACGTAACTTTGATGTAATTTACGTGGTCGAGTTTCTTACGTACCAACCCAGATAAACACACTGCTGATTCGGTTTTCAGTGAGCATAAGGTAACTAACTATCCTAATACACGCATTGCTTTTGAATGTTTCGAAACTGTCATTTGAAATTCAATGATTATTTGCTTGCAAAGCATTTTTTCCAATTAAAAATTATTCCTTTGATTTTTGCATTGTTTCTTAACCTTTTTACTGTGTTTCGTGGCATTCTTGTCACTTTCGTTATAAAAAGTTGAAAAAAATAATTGTTCACGAAAATTTTCATCTGAAACTTCAGGAATGCTCCTTCGACTATTTTTATTTTTATTTTATTTTTATTTTTTATTGAGTATAAGGTGTAAATAACAGGAAAAATCCCTTTTACAATTTATCACCTATAGTTTGTTTTTACAATTTGATAGTTACTTTGGTCAAAGCATTTAA
>NW_022597068.1:0-1948 GCF_009176505.1 Sitodiplosis mosellana | reverse complement strand
CTTCATCTGAAGAGTTCAGTTCTTCCGAGTCAAGTCTGGGCCGCTTGAAAAGTGTAAAATGTTACTACGATGTTTTTGTCTTCGACAACTGCCATTTTTCCGTCTAAAAAATATGGGTCCCGGAACACTTTAATACCGGTTTTCCTACAAATTTGCTCTAAAATCGACATTTCTTCATAAAACTATCGATCGGTTGAAAGATTGACAAAAAATCACATTTTCATATTTCTGTAAAGTGTATATTTGAGGATTTTCCAAAGAATAGTCGATTTTTCGAGAGTTGAAGTCGAACCAGTCGATTATAAGGCTAGAAATATGTGAAAACATCACTCGACTTGGTCATGTCGGTAATCAAAATGTTCATGGGGGATCATACTAGAAGTCCAAAGGTGTCAAAGGTAGAAATTGTTGGTCCTATAGTGTGATTTAGCCATGGAACCGAAGCTCATAAGCGTCTTTCGCTCATTTGTTTTGAAACAATCGTATATTTCGAAACTAAAACCATAAGAAATGTATAAAATGATACTAGAAATCAATTCTACGTCAAAAATTAGGTGGATATAGTCCCGTAGTAGGTCACTGTACGATGGTTTTCTATGCCATAAATGTGATTTTATTTTATGACAGATGATCTATTTCAGTTTTTACGGTATGATATTTTAAAGTTGATGTTCGTAGCTGAAAAATAAGGCCAATGGAACCTGCCTAAGACGTTTGGTAGGGCACTTATGACCGCTAAAGTGATAATTAGCATCAACATGTTGCAAAAAATGAACATGTCATCACTTGAGGAGCCATAACTTTCCGATTGGACATCGTAGGTAGATTATATTGGCCTTATTTTGTAGCTATGAACATCAGCTTTAATGTGACATACATAAGAAACTGAAATTTGGCTGTTGTCATGACTTCATTTTACCAAATGTCCACCAAACGCTCAAAAATAGGTGAAAAACTTGAAATTTCCCTGTAAATGAACGATTTTTTTTACTAAACTAGCTTAAAAATAAGTTCACGTTATCTGCAGACACACTTTCTCGAAGATTCAAGTGAAAAATAATGGAAATATATACAGTCATTTCCATGTAATAGGCCAAAATTCTCAACAAATTGACCATTTTTGGTACTTAAGAGTGATTTTGAGCCCTACCCAAAAGGTAGACAGAACATGATTTTTCTGGATTGGCGTGTTGAGCAAAGTTGTTTCTCTTTACGTTGGCCATGAAATCGTCAAAGATGGTGGCCAGAAAAATGAATACGTTGCGAGTTTTAGTCGAAAAACTGGAAAAATCGACCATTTTTTCGACATTTTGCCCCAAACAACCTACAAAATCTGACTTTTTGGGCATAGTTTGTTGTAAAATGTATTTATTGGACTTTTAGCAACAACTTTGCTCAAGATAATAATACGCTATCGCCAATTACTGAATGATTTATGGACCAAAAATGTAAGATGTCAACTTTGCCAAAAATCCATTATAGGAAAAAAACATATAAGTCGATAAAACGAAAACGCCAACAGAACTTGCAAAACTCAGTTTGGGTTTTTCTTGTCTCAGGTAGTACTAACGCCCTAGTATTGTCACTCCTGTATTGTCTAAAACTTTTTTAAAATTGTTGCACTGTGTTATATTACATAATAATTTGTGTGTTCACTGTTCAAAAGATCAGGTTTTTCATGACTCTTGGAGTCGTTTTCCTGCAAAACAATTTATTCAGTCAGTTCTTTGGCGATGTCAATAAAATAAAAATAAAAAATATATGATTTATTAGGTGATGATAATAATTTAGAATCTTTTTTTTTTTAAATCGAAACTAGTGTAGAATAACAATAGACCCACACGCAGCAAGGAATTATTAGAACTACCAACATACACGAACAAATACTTGAAAAATCAGTATGTGAAATCAATTGCAATATGTGAACAATAATTTATTTATTTATTTA
>NW_022597067.1:0-7612 GCF_009176505.1 Sitodiplosis mosellana | reverse complement strand
CAAGTTGTTATCTCTTATCAGTTCCGCGGAAACCGTGAAAAACCGCGGAGGCTAGACGGGATGCCAACATACTTCCTTTTAACGCAGATAGAATCAACAGAAAACATACTTTCCTTTTCAAAAATATAAATCGACAAAAAACATACATTCTTTTACGTCTCACGAATAGAAATGAAAAACGGTATAGTTTAGTAACTCTGAATTCATCTTTTTGAATTCAATCGAAATTGGCGCAACATTCGAAATATTGAATTTTGTGCTATTGAGAAAAAAATTTAGGGCCCCGGAAAATTTTTGCTTCAGGGCCCCCGAAAGTGCTAAGACGGCACTGGTCCCGACGACATCGTACAACGATAATTTATGCACGTAATAAATAGTCTTACCATTCATTTGTTTCGTATATTCTTTTGATGTGGTTTCGTAGTTCGCTGGTATTTTTTAAATTATCTGTTTCGTGCTGATTGATTTTTAGATGGTATGTTGCGGGGTTGTGTCCCGAAATGATGGTTGTGGCGTATGCAATCGAGAAAATGCCACAGGAACATCCATCTGGTTGCAACGTTGCCGGTTCGATGAATTGATACTGTGCTCCGGGGCACAGGCGAGTGAGGATGTTTCGTTGATATACGTCCAATCTTTTGCCATGATTGCCCTCCCCGTGTAGACTGTATAGTGAACTGTGGTGTAATGGCCAAGAAAGCTGGCCTGGCCGCTGATATGTTATTTGCAGATCGTCTCGTTCGGCTAGAAGTCGTTTGTATCGCTCTTGTTTTTGTCCATAGCAGACTGGATGCATATTGAATGGTATGGTTCTGTTTGCGTTCACCAAATTTATAATGAACATATCGGTTGACAAATCATTCAAGAATTCTGTTCCAACAATTTGATTTGTGATTGATTCTAGATCTGTATTCTTTGTAGTTTCACACAAGTCTCCGATTTCGTAGTAAAATCCATCCTCTTCCAACTCGAAAAAATCCACATTGTTGAGCATAAATGAGACTTCAGAGGCGCTATCACATTCGCTATCAGAATCACTATTCAATACCGATTGGATGCGAAAAAAAGGTGGGTTGGCGGGTGCTAGGTTGTTCCTGGGCCCATATTATTTTGATGAAATAAATCGGGTGGGAGTGATAAAATCCACTTGGGAGCCTATTTTGGGTACCTCCCGAACAAAAGTTCGATTTTTCAAGAAATTTTAAACTAACATACCGATTTAATACCAAAAAGGTGGGTTAGCGGTCACTAGGTTGTTCCTGGCCCCTATTATTTTGATGAAATAAATCGGGTGGACATGATAAAACCCACCTGGGTAACCTATTTTGGGTACCTCCCGAACAAAAGTTCGATTTTTTGAAGGTTTTTCATAGGCTAGGTATCCTAGGGTACATCTGGGGTGGCTGGAAATTTAATGGTTTCCAAGTCTAACAAAGTACAAACGTTTGGTACTTGCAGAATTTCGTTTCCTACTCTGGTATTTGAGCAATCGTGCTAACAAATTTTTGCGTACAGCGTACAGCGCACAGCGTACAGGGTACGACACACCCACATTAACATAGCAAAATAACCACTGTATCGTGCTTTTTGGTGTCGAAAATGGATAGAAAAATGGTTTTTCGGGGTACCTAGGTTTTGGAGTGATTACAATACTTTTACTCACGACATGGGCGTGCGAAAAAGTAATTAGTCCATGACAACATGAGCGGAGAGTTATTGTGGGCCACATCATTTTTTGCATTTAATGTCGGGTTTATTTTATTTTTGATAGTGTGGCACATGATTTGATTCGCTCGCAATTCTAATGTTTATGCATCTGTGAATTGTGTTTAATATGGGTCAATAAATACTTCAAAGTCATCTAAATAATGCAAACAATAAGCACTAGCAACATATCGATATTATACACTTAGATATTGCGCGTTTGTGAGGCGAAAATTGAATTTTTTTTACGATTTTTGAATAAAAAAATTTTGGGCCAATGGGATGATTTTCCGTTAACTGGAGGTGCAAATTCCGTTATTGGGAGGTCATTTTGTAGGAAAACCGTCAACGGCGAAATTTTTTTTTCGCTAACTGGGGGTTTCCGCTTTATAGAGTTTCCGTTATAGAGAGGTTTTACTGTACTAAACATTTACTCATAACTTTTCTAGTACCATCCGATTTATCACTCACAGTAAATTGGAAATCGAAAATTTATCCTTACAAAGTCAATATGGACGGTCCAATCCACAAAAAAGGACAAAACGAATTTATTTTAACCATTTTGTGGTCAAAATGTATAGGAACGTCAATAATTCTGGCATTTATGTATTTTTATGATATTTTGACCACCAAATGGTATAATAAATGGGAAAGGAAACGTAAATTGTACGAAATGCCAGCCCAGAACAACAGTGTCATTGACTCGGAGGTCAGTGAGAGTTATTCTGCGCGATCATAGAGACTAATTGAATCGGTAAGAATAATGTTGACCTGCCAAATTGAGTGAAAATAAATTTGAAACATAGAGTTTTTTTTATATGGAGTATGTAAAATTATTGACGATTCATTGTTGTTTCTTGCACATTATGTTCGATTCAATGATAAAAAGTAGAGTAGAGCATTCGGTTTTACATTGATATGTTGGAGCGTTCAATAGACCGCTGTGCAGCGACCACAATATAAAATGGAGTTTTCATCAAAATTAGTTACGATTGTAGTCAATATTGAAGTGCAACAATTGGTGAGTTCTTCTAGGAGCGGTCATAAAAAAAACAAATATTGTCATTAAATTAATTTACATCTTCCACCTTCTAGATGCACTAGAAGAACTCACCAATGACAATATTTTTTATGACCCCCTGGGCTGTTCAAATTTCGGTGGCCAATGGCATTTCATGGTCGATTTTGGTAGTTTAGCCAAAGTTTCCACCGAACGCATCGCCAAGGACAAATTTCCACTAATGGTGCTTCGTTTTCTTGAATCGAATGTAGACTTCGGTGTTGCTGATCAAACTAGTCGTGATCTGTTACCATCGACCATCTCAGCTCGATCCACACGATACGTCGTCGGCAAATCGATGCATTGGCACAATTAGTTCCGACTGTCAAAATTGACCGTGATTAGGATTTGGAAACGTTTTTGTTGAAAACACCGGTCGCACCACCTTCACAGTCAATTTTTCTTCGCCAAACATTCCAGGCCATCCCGATTGGCGCCCGAGGCCATGTAAGTGGCTCACATTTCTGAGTTCATCCAGTGTAAATTTTGCAAAAAATCGAAAAAAAGGGTTTGCGCGGCGCAAATCAAAAACTAGGTGCGCCATACGAGAAATGTCATACGAGAATGTGAATAAGTTTAAATTTAAACAGGGTCACCGATCGCTTATCATCCAGTTGCCACAGTTAATCAAGAATTGTAATCAAACGGAAACAAATTTGCAAAAAATCGGACACCTGCGACCGCAAATGCTTGTATTTAACGTAGCTAATGCGCTTTCTGTATCAAATCCAGAATGTGTGAGAATCAATTGTAAAATTTCTGGTAGAGGTTCACCTAATGCACGTTGTAATTTTTCAAACACGTCTGACATCTTTCCACATATTTGACTGTGTTTGACACTTCATCGCAACTGAGCGCATTCGCGACGAATACATGTGCGAGTGTTTCAATACGTTTCATATGCGGAGTCGCGCGAATGCTCGCGCGGCAGTACGAATACATGGTGCGAATGCAAATACTTATACTGTTTTTTGCGAATGCAGGATTCGTGCACGAATGATCATGTATTCGAATGCGAGTGAAATGCCCCTAGCGGTCAATATGTTTGAACAAATGCGACGATTCATCCATTTTGCTGACTCATCAAAAATGCCACAGCGCGGTGCAAACGATTATGATGTTTTGTACAAAATTCGTCCACTCATCAAACACTTCAATGAACGGTTTGCAACGATTCCGAAAGAACAAGAGATGTCTGTTGATGAACAAATGTGTCGCACGAAAATGAAGGCATCAAATATCCGTCAATATATGCCGAAAAAGCCACACAAATGGGGGTTCAAACTGTTCGCATTATGTGATTCAAATGGATTCTGCCATGCATTTGAAGTATACACAGGTAAACAAAGACCACATTGTGAATGAATGAATGCATTCACTTGAATCTCCAATATGTACTAGGTGCCAAAGACAATGTTGTGCTTGAGAACGCTCCGGACCTTGGTGCTGCATCAAACGTCGTTGTTCGATTGACGCAAGGTGTGCCTGATTTTGTGAATCAAATCATCAACTGCGACAACTTCTTCATGAAACCTGCGCTTGTGATTTATCTTCGGAGCCGCGGTATACATTCCTTGGGAACGGTACGATGCAACCGCATACCGAATTGTAAGTTGCCAAACGATGAAGCGATGAAACGCAAAGAGCGTGGTTACAGTGAAGAATATGTTGCGAATATTCTTGGTTGCACCATTTCTTCCGTTGTATGGAATGACACGAAAGCCGTGCGACTGCTGTCTTCATACGTTGGCGTTTTGCCATTCAAAGATGAATTCGATCGTCGACGAAAACTAAACAAAGTCAGTCGTTGGGATAAATTATCCAAAACACGGAAAGAGATCGATTGCCCACGCTTGATTACCGCATACAACGCACACATGGGTGGTGTCGATTTGATGGATGGACTGATTGGCCGTTATTTCATACGAATGCGAACGAAGAAGTGGACAAATCGACTATTTCACCACCTCATCGACGTTGCTTTGGTGAATTCGCATTTTCTGTATCAACGAGTGATACGCGAAAGCAAAATAGAATTGCCTGATTTCCGGAGTCAAGTTGCCGAAGTGATGTGTGGTATGGGAAAAGGCGCCCCGAAGCGTCCAGGCCGACCATCAACCAAAGAAGAGCCAATTCCGAAAAAGACACAGAAGAGAGCATACCTTCCAGCAGATGAAGTTCGGTTCGATGAAGTGGGTCATTGGTGTCGTTTTTTGGATCGAGACGGCAAAAAGACGTGCAAATTTCCGGGTTGCAAATCCGAAACACAAGGTTATTGCACAAAATGCCAAGTAAACTTGTGCAACTCCTCAACCAAATCATGCTTCTTTGATTTTCATACACAATCTTAAATGATTTGGATCGTTAGCATTCAGTTTTTGTTCTTTTTTATTGATTTTCCGAATAAAAGTTGGTATTTTCATTGAAAAATTGAAAAAAAAAAATCAAATTTTCTATGTCTTTCCTGCATGAAACCGCCTTTTGGCGGGCAACAGTTTTCCAACCAATTTTCACAATTTTCTTCATTTTCCGGAAAAACCAATATTTTTTCCGTTAATTATTCATCAAAATAAACCAGGAAAATAATTCCCAGGTCTGGGAAAAATTCATGCAGTTGAGGGTTAAATGAAGCTATATAAGTCATTTTAAAAATTTGTCCGTTTGTCCCAGTTTGAAATGGGACATTAGGACAAATGTCCGTTTGTCCTAATTTGAAATGGGACATTAGGACAAATGTCCGTTTGTCCCAAATCAATAGAAGGACGGACGGACGAACAAATTTTGTCCCTTTGCCACCTTTACACCTACAGTTATTATAGTGGCCCGGAAATAATTGAATTGTTGTTATTGTAGTGGTCGGAAATTGATTGTAAAAGCACTTACAGTTATTTTAGTGGCCCGAAAATAATTGTAGAAGCACCTACAGCTATTGAAGTGGTCTGTATGTTTAGTATAAATTATATGAGAATATTTTACTCATTTATTTTTCATTCACAGTTCTACAACTCGATACCTCTGCCATTCACTCTGGACTACTCCAAATGCACCAAACAAAGGTGAACATACAATGAAACCATCCCTCAAATCAGCCAATTCGATCCTCTCTGAAATCTCCGATCCTCTCCAAATCGCCCATCCATATCCCGAGACCGATCTCCCTCTCACACTCGTTGTCTCTCCAAAGAGGAAATTATACAAATCGTACAAGAAGCGGTGCAAAACGCGGTGCAAAACATGGTGCAAGAAGCGGTGCAAGAAGCGATGGCTCCATTGCTTAAGCGGATTGTTGCGATTGAAAATCATTTGGGAATCGGCGATACAAGGTAATTCTATTTTATTTTCTTTTATTCATTCATTTCATTCTTTCTTTCATTCATGTAATTTTTTTCTTTAATTTATTTCAGAGGTCTCATTTGCTCTCAAAATATATTTCGTTATATCGCGGAGCTACTGCGAGTAGCACGTATCTTTTGCTGTTTGCAAGTAGCGGCTACGCTGATGCGACGAACGAATGGGAAGAGATAAACCGAGAAAACGAAACACACGAACCATATTGACGCATACATACAGCCGCGTATAGCGTACACGCAAACGGAGTCGAACGATGGCTGTGTGCATGTGTCAATATGGTTTGAACGAAAGAGTGTAACACACAATCGCGCGCAGCTTCGTTCGTGCTGCAGTTATTTTCGACCACTAAAATAACTGTAGGTGCTTCTACAATCAATTTTCGACCACTAAAATAACTGTAGGTGCTTCTACAATTAATTTCGAGCCACTACAATTTATTCTTGGTTACTTCAATTATTAAAACACGTTTTATAGCAGTTTATAGCAGTTTTATTCCCATATTAAATATTAAACTCCCCTGGAGCCAAAAAAGTTGTTGAAAACATCAAGGATCGGATGACTGATTTGAATTCTACATTTTTTCTACAATTTTATGGAACCTCGCAACAAAAGAGGTTTGTGGAAATTTCAATTTGTGGCCAAGATTTGAGTATTACCGATTTTGGACCAATTTTCATGACTCGTCTCAATATCGAACGAATGGGCTGACATATTCGAAAACAGACAATCGATTTTAATTCTACAATTTATCTACAATTTTTTGGAACCATTCTTCATTCGAAAAAAAATTCGATTTGTGGAAAATACGTTTTTTGACCAAGATTTGAGTTGTTCCATTTTATAACAGTTTTCGATAGCCGATTACTCAAAAAAATTGTTCGTACATAAAAAAAGTAAAAACACTACATTAAACTACATAAAATCTACAATTGAAATCGCCCTACCCGAAGTCATTTCGCCAAATTTTCCAAGATTTGAATATTCATCTAAATGATCAGAAATTTTTTTTATTAATTTGATCAGAAAAAAACCTAATACGTATGATCAGATCAGAAAAATTTGGAAATTAGCCGAAAAATATCTAAAATGATCAGAAATGCTTTTTCCAAAATTGATCAGAAAAAAAAGGACAATGATCAGAAGTATATTTAAAATTATCAGAAACTTTTTTCAAAACTTGATCAGAAAAATATAGAATTTATCATAAGTTATAACACCTGATCCAAAAGTTTTTGCACTAAATCGAAAGCCAAGATACTTAAGCTATAGTGATTTTTTCAAGATATCAATGGTGTAGTAATTTGAATTGACTCATTAGCTATCGAAAATGATATGTCCGGTACATCAATGTGCTGTTGTGTTCAATCTTAGGAGAGATTTGTTGATTGATGATTTTGAGCTTCTGGACGAGTAAAAAATCACATTTTGACCGTTATGATAGCTATTTTTTTGTAGTGTATGGTCGATTTAGTGTCTTTACCTTGCTTTGGCATCCGA
>NW_022597066.1:0-8014 GCF_009176505.1 Sitodiplosis mosellana | reverse complement strand
CTTGATTTATGATGAATTGACGTTGGTAGGTTTGAGAAACCTAACAATCAATACTTGTTGTTGTTGTCATGAATTTCGCAACAACAAGAAGTATTGATAGTTCATTAAGTTGTCGCAGATCCTATTTAGGCGCTACCGCTATTCACTGTCACGTCAAATACATTGGTTCTTATGGGAGAGAAGCACAGGTTGATCGTTTGCAATCTCTCCCATGCTTTAGCATAATTCTCATCTGTGAGATCCCAATCGCCCAATGCACCAACGGCATCACCGACGCATGCGGTTTGGAGATTTTGGAATTTCACAATCGTTTTGAATTTTTCGTTGGTGTGCATGGTTGCGACCCACTTGTCATGAAATTGCTTCCATTTGGAGTAATCACCAGAGATTACTATGAGATATTTTTATTCATATGGGATAGAAATATCGCATAAAAATATCAGATATTCTTCATGCGTTGCGTTGTTGTAACGCATCTGCAGTACAAAATTCATATTCCTTTCTGCGTGCCAAGTCGAATTCGAGACTGATCCGAGCCGAATTCAGCAAAATTGACTTGGCACGCAGAAAGGAATATGAATTTTGTACTGCAGATGCGTTACAACAACGCAACGCATGAAAAATATCTGATATTTTTATGCGATATTTCTATCCCATATGAATAAAAATATGTCATAGTAATCTCTGGTAATCACCATCGAATTTGCCCCAGATATTAGGAATATTGCCGGTGGCATCGGTTTGCGTAACCTCCATTTTAATTTTATTTCTGTCAAGCGATACATTATCGTCTTGAACCGGTTTTTCGGCATTTATTGCTTTTAGACTGTCAAACAGTTTTGCTTTTGCCGATATTATGTTCTCACTGAGTTGCTCATCTTCTTTTATGTCGCGTTGACTGTCTGAATCGAGCTCAAGCAGAACTTCCTCGAGAATTTTTTCCAATTGGTTGCTTAAATCCTTTAACTGGGACTGACGCTCACATATGCCGCCTTCTGTCCAGGACTTGAGCAATTCCTCATTGTTAATTTGCTCGATCAAACGTTCGATTTTCTTTTCGAGTCTTTCTTTTTTCGCTTTTAATTGGCCCGTCAACGTTGCCATTTCTTCTATAATCTTACTTGGTCTTCTCGTTGGGTGCGGCATGTTTAGCTTATTTACCTTTCAAATGGTGAAGGTTGAACCTAACCTTCACTCGTGAAATTTTTTTTCTAAATCCATACATAGCTAACAAAAAACAATGGATTCGTCAGATTATTTATGTGAAATAAAAAAAGTATTTTATTCTTAATCAACATGAATCTTAATGTAAAAAAAGAACAAATGAAACATTTCTCAATCATAGCCGATTGAAAATATATTGAAGTGTAACTTATCAAACGAATTACAATAGCTCAGATCATTCAGAATATCGATATTATTATCACAGAACCTTCTTTATATATAAATTTACTGTTATACCGTGAAAATAAAAATAATAATAATTCAATTAATTTATTTTGAGTGTACTGTGTCTGTGTGTGTTTATTTCTCTTTATCTTTCTAATTGGATGACTGGTGTGAATCGTATGAATCATTCGTGCCATAAATCGTTTTTGATTTTACAAAGATTAAAGAAAGAAGCCTTCGCTGTAATAATAAATGACCATTCAAAAAAAAACTTCTTCGAATATTTGAATATTTATTGAACTATATGTTGTACAGTCATGGACTAAATTGAGCGTACGACTGCCAGAAAAATGTATCGCGGACTATTTCATGAACCTAATTTATTTTTTTCAATCAATTCTTTGCACTGTTTGTTGCGTAATTATGTGAACTAATAGTAACCGAGAGAATTTTGAATTTTTTTTTTTGGATTCTGTGATTTTTATTGAAAAATGTAGATGAATGTAATTTTTGTGCTGGACAAAATTGAGCGTACGGTCCATTTAATATTTGTTTAAATAGAGAAAATTCATGGAAATTGAAAAATTGGGGATACAGTATGATGCACAAGCTCATGTTGCTTCGAAATGGTATACATTGTGACAAAAAAGTTTCCGGAATTTCTAAATAAAACGCAAAACAGTTAATCTTCTTCAATATTTATTTTGTCTCCTTCAAAATATGCCCCTTCTGAAGCAATACACATATGCCAACGATTCTTCTAATCTTCGAAACATTTTTTATAGGCGTTGGCCGGGATGGCGTTCAGCTCTCTCGTCGCATTCTGTTTTATGGTCGGTATGGAGTCAAAACGGGTTCCCCGGAGTGGCAATTTTAGTTTTGGAAAGAGGAAAAAGTCACACGGGGCCAGATCTGGACTGTACGGTGCCTGGTCGATGGTATTTATCGAGTGTTTTGCCTTAAATGCGTTCACAATCGTGGCTCGATGAGATGGCGCATTATCGTCGTGCAAAATCCACGAATTGTCTGCCCACAATTCCGGCCGAATACGACGGACCCGTTCACGCAAACGCCTCAAAACAGTCACATAATACTCCTTATTGACCGTTTGTCCCTCTGGAACGTATTCATGATGCACCACGCCACGAATATCGAAGAAAACAATGAGCATCACCTTGATTTTTGAGCGGCTCTGGCGTGGTTTTTTCGGTTTCGGCTCGTTTTTTTCACGCCATTCGGACGATTGTTGACTTGTTTGCATGTCGTACTCGTAGACCCATGTCTCATCACCAGTTATGATGCTTCCCATAAAGTTTGGGTCAGAATTGGCACGATCCAGCATGTCCATCGCGATTTGCATCCGATACTGTTTTTGAAGAAAATTCAGTTGGATCGGAACAAGCTGAGCGGCGACGCGTCGCACACCAAGTTTTTCCACTAAAATCAAACGAGCTGTTTCACGAGACATGTTGAGGTCACGAGCTAGCTCTCTAACACTGGTATGACGATTTTCGAGCACGATTTCCCTTACTTTTTCGACGTTTTCGTCGGTGGTAGAGGTGGAAGGCCGGCCGGAACGAGGCGCGTCTTCTACGGTCTCCCGACCATCCTTAAACGCTTTATACCACTCGTAGGCTTGTGTTTTCGATAAAACAGACTCCCCATAAGCCTTCTGCAACATTCGGAGCGATTCCGCACACGAAATTTCGTTCAAAACACAGAATTTCAGACAAGTTCTTTGTTCAATATTTTTTTCCATTGTAAACTTCGACGAGCACTACTGAGGTGGACTGGTATTAACAACTGCCGTAAACAAACTGGTTGACAGATCCCGCTCATTTTTGGCATAGTCATTAATAGTGTTGGCCGTCGAACACTTTCGAACACTTGTTCGACCGTTCGAAAGCATTTAAAAAAATTGTTTTGTTCGTTCGTTCGTTCGAAAGTTTTGTAAAAAATTATTTTGTTCGTTCGTTCCATCGGCGTGACATGCTTCATACAATTGGAATTTCGTACAAGCAGCGCCCGTGTACTTCGTAGTGGAAAAAAAGTGAAGCTTGCTTGTCACCAATATTGATGTTCACGAACATCAAATTGTTTATGCGTTATTTCGCCCATTTTATGAACTGGAAATGAAAAGTTCTTCAATTTCTAGCAAATTTCACATATGAATTCATAAACACATCGAGAAAACACAACTTTTTTTCACATAAAAAGCAAAAGCAAGATGATTTTTTCGTTGATGGTTGTTCGATCCTGGATCGTTTGTGATTCATTAATGATTTGCAACACATCCATTTTTGATTTCGATATTCCAACTGAATACGATGTTTTGTATTCATTAAACAATTCCATTTTGATCACAAAATAATTTTTTATTAAAATGGCTATGACGAAAAACCACGCGAACGATTGCAAACGATAGCACAAACATTAATGTCTAGGAACATCAAATACGGAAGATTAATGATTTTATCATTCAATTTCTTCCTTTGGCGTCGATTTCGCAATACAATGGGACGGTTGATTGATTTTGTCATGTCGATTTAGGCCCCAATGCTTGATGCCTTCCAAATGTTTTTCGATTACACTGCGTTTGCCCTTATTGGAATGTTGAATGGCAAAATTTAAATTATCACGGAAATTAGTTTGTCTTCTTCGACATCGGTGGTGGGCACTGGGCACTTCGTCGGTCGATTCGGGGAACATCAGCAAACCGGCAGGCTGAAAATTATTTTATGTTCGATTAAATGCGTTCGATTAATTGTTTGTCGCCAATAACAAATTATATTACATTCAAAGTTGATTTTTGAAGATATCTTTTATAAATGTATACTTAAAAATCACAATAGAGATTTTATTTGGAATGAAACAATAAAATACAAAAAAATTACCATTTTTATTCTGAAAAAATATAAAACTTGCAGATTAGATCAACACAAAATGTTTGTTTGCTTGTATTTTTATTTATTTTGTTTTGTTGCTTCACATCGGCGAATTAATTTGACATTTGTGTCGAACTTCAAGTCAGTGTTTCCCGATGAATTCGCTTTGACAATAATGTCAATTCGAATTTGATGTTCCTAGACATTAATGTTTGTGCTATCGTTTGCAATCGTTCGCGTGGTTTTTCGTCACAGCCATTTCAATAAAAAATTATTTTCTGATCAAAATGGAATTGTTTAATGAATACAAAACATCGTATTCAGTTGGAATATCGAAATCAAAAATGGATGTGTTGCAAATCGTTGATGAATCACAAACGATCCAGGATCGAACAACCATCAACGAAAAAATCATCTTGCTTATGCTTTTTATGTGAAAAAATAGTTGTGTTTTCTCGATGTGTTTATGAATTCATATGTGAAATTTGCTAGAAATTGAAGAACTTTTTATTTCCAGTGCATAAAGTGGGCGAAATAACGCATAAACAATTTGATGTTCGTGAACATCAATATTGGTGACAAGCAAGCTTCACTTTTTTTCCACTACGAAGTACACGGGCGCTGTACCCATGTGGCTGCATGTCACGCCCATGGTTCGTTCGTTCGAAAAGTTGAAAATTATTTTTTTTGCTCGTTCGTTCGTTCGAAATTTATGAAAAAAAAATGTTGTTCGTTCGTTCGTTCGGAAATTGCTATGTTCGACCGTTAGGATTTTTACATTTGAAATACATAAGAAGCAATTTTGATTTCTTTGGGTAAGACTGAAGGTACAACGTAATTACCGGTGTTATTACTGAGTAATACCACTGGTAATAATTATTATCGATCTTATTACCGATTAATAAGTAATTACTAAGACGATAGTTATTACCGATTGTTACCGTTAAGTACTTAATTAAACTTTGTACTTAAGCTTAAGTATGTACTTAACGTACGTTAAGTATTAACGTACGTTAAGTACGTTAAGTACGTTAAGTACGTTAAGTACGTTAAGTACGTTAAGTACATACTTAAGCTTAAGTACAAAGTTTAATTAAGTACTTAACGGTAATAATCGGTAATAACTATCATCTTAGTAATTACTTATTAATCGGTAATAAGATCGATAATAATTATTACCAGTGGTTTTACTCAGTAATTACACCGGTAATTACGTTGTACCTTCAGTCTTACCCAAAGAAATCAAAATTGTATTTGCTTCCTATGTATTTCAAATGTAAAAATCCCAACGGTCGAACATAGCAATTTCCGAACGAACGAACGAACAACATTTTTTTTTCATAAATTTCGAACGAACGAACGAGCAAAAAAAATAATTTTCAACTTTTCGAACGAACGAACGAACAAAATAATTTTTTACAAAACTTTCGAACGAACGAACGAACAAAACAATTTTTTTTATATTGTCGAACGGTCGAACGAACGTTCGAAGCCAACACTAGTCATTAAGTACAGTCCTACCAACATACAGAAACTCAAAATATTGAAAAATACTTAACGCGCGCGTTTTAAATGAGAAATTCCGGGAACTTTTTTGTCACAATGTATATGTTTTGCTCCACCGAACCGTTGTTTGGGAAATGGAGACGGTTAAACTTTTTTTAAATAATTTACCATTTGTGAGTTATAACCTCAAATGTCAAATAAATGGCGCTATTTTGACATCAGCTGTCATACTTTCACGGCTGTATCTTTTAAAGTACTTGAAATATTTGGTTGGTTATTATTGCATTTCGTTGGTCTAACCTCAAGCTTTCAAACGCCGGTTAAGATGCTTCAATATCATTCTTGGTTCAAGAAATATTCATATGTGTTGAAGGTGATAAAATTGAAAAATAAAAAAAAAGTTGAACCGTCTCCATTTCCCAAACAACGGTTCGGTGGAGCAAAACATATATACCATTTCGAAGCAACATGAGCTTGTGCATCATACTGTATCCCCACTTTTTCAATTTCCATGAATTTTCTCTATTTAAACAAATATTAAACGGACCGTACTCTCAATTTTGTCCAGCACAAAAAAGACATTCATCTACATTTTTCAATAAAAATCACAAAATCCAAAAAAAAAAAATTCAAAATTCTTTCGGTTACTATTAGTTCACATAATTACGCAACAAACAGTGCAAAGAATTGATTGAAAAAAATAAATTAGGTTCATGAAATAGTCTGCGATACATTTTTCTGGCAGTCGTACGCTCAATTTAGTCCATGACTGTATATCATACGTTTCATTATTTTTGTTATACCTGTGTATGTCTGTGTTTTTTTTGTTTTTTTTTCTCTTATAGAGGAAAGTTTAGTTTTTATTTGGGATCGATAATGAAAGAAAAAAAGGGAAAAATGAAAATTCGATGAACAGAAGCGATTACAGAATTTAGCGGAACAACGTTGCGATAAATGCGAGAGTCTCTTCGCCGACCTCTTCTGCAATGGTTGGTAGTTCTGGGGTGAACGATGGGCGGCGATGAGATAAACGACGTGGCCGTGGCTGAGGCTGGTTGTTTGCATCTTTTTTGGCCTTGTCATCTTTTTGTTGATCAACTGGACCAACTGTTGCAACTACCACTGTAAAAAATATGTTGAGGAAATGGTTAAAATTGTGTGTAAAAATTATTTAAAAAAAGAGTCGTATGACATACCGGGTGGTTTGACATCAACAACATCAAATTGACTCGGGGCTGATAGTACAGACATCGACATTGAACTTGGACGGCCTGAAAAGTTGAATGGCGTGTTTGGCAACCGACGAAACGGTTCAAAATCGTTCAAAAGTTGACGTCGACCATTGTATTTTTGCTGACCAGCTGGACCAACCAGTTCCGAAACGGCTTCGACGGCTTCGACTGTTCCATCGGTTTCGGACTGATCGGGCATGTTCGGCATGTTGCTGAGATGAAGAAAAAAAGCACTTGATGAGGTTTTTGTTTCTAAATTTGAAATTTAGAAGGAAAAAAAAAATCAAAGTCATCAAAATGGTGAATTATTTACCCATGGTCGAGTTCACCCAGGTCATCTGACACGTTTGGTTCTTCTTCAACCAGTTCGTCCGGATTCAAATATTCAACGAAGTCCTCGTCAATTGCCACATTAGCAACCGTTGCAACAGCTGAAATGGCTTCGACGGTTCCATCGGTTTCGGAATGGTCGAGCATGTTGCTGGGATGAAAAAAAAAGAATTTGATGAGGTTTTTGTTTCTAAATTTGATATTTAGAAGGAAAAAAAATCAAAGTCATCAAAATGGTGAATTATTTACCCATGGTCAAGTTCACCCAGGTCATCTGATACTTTTGGTTCTTCTTCAACCAACACAATGTCTTCCTCTTCAAATAGTTCGGTCAGATAAAAATATCCCTCGAAGTCCTCGTCAAAAAGATCGGCCAAATACAAATATTCCTCGGAGTCCCAGTCAATTGCCACATTAGCAACCGTTGCATCAGCTGAAATGGCTTCGACGGTTTCATCGGTTTTGGACTGATCGGGCATGTTGCTGGGATGAAAATAAAAAAATTTGGTGAGGTTTTTGTTTCTAAATTTGAAATTTAGAAGGAAAAAAAATTTGCTTGGGCAAGAATTGCACGAGGAATACAGTGTAAAAAATACCGAGCTTTACAATCAGTATGTCGACAAAATGAAATCAAACTTGAAAAGTGATCCATCTTCGTTTTGGCAATATGTT
>NW_022597065.1:0-1036 GCF_009176505.1 Sitodiplosis mosellana | reverse complement strand
ATTGTTTTAAAAAAATCTTGAAAATAATTCTTTTTCTTCGGAAAAATTTGACACTTAAGCAAAGAGCATAAATCACAGTCGACCGAAAACACTTCACAGTCCGATGCAAAGTGCTAATACGAATCATGTGTAAACATAAATAACCCAAAATAACTCACACCAACTCTTATCAGCTGGAGTCACTTTTGCTTGTTCGTCAATACTCGACCACACAAAAAAAAAAACATGCACAAATCCGTATTGCACACAATCTTCACCAAAAAGAACTGCACAACGAAATATGACACATCGAACAAAAATTCTTACCACTTTCTCCATCTCGTTTCTCTCTCTCACTTTCTCATTCCTTCCTAAACAAATGCCTACAATGATTTAAAATGAAAGCACTTTCATTTTTTTTTGTTCGATTTATTTTCACGACGTCGAAAGATGTAATGACATTGGAAATCAAGAAAAAAACAATTGAGCGGATATGGAAGCCAGAAATCGATCAATTTGTCCAGATCTCGTAGGACGGTGTACAAAATAACGCACATCTCGACACGATTAAGTGTGGTTACACCACTGTGCTCAGCAGCAAGAGCTCCTGCTGCCACATATAGAGGAACACCGGTTTGAAGCGATAGCGCGAAAATCTCATTTTCTTCTTGATGTTCTGGCGCGAGCTGATGATTTCGAACAACAAAATGCAAAAACTTCACGCGTTCCTCCATATTCGAAATTACGTCCGCTTCGGTATTCCATTGGTTTGTGTTTGTGATGTCAAAAAGGTACCGAATAAACTTCTGCTTCACACCCCATCGCGCCGATACAATGGCAATCAAACGCTCTTCCGCAATCACTCTTTCCATTGTGCTAAGCAATGGAAACAACAACGATTAAAATTCTCAGAACGATTGAAAAAAATCGGAGGAAATTTTTCGGATAATTTTTTTTGTTCACTTATATGAATTTTTTTCAACACGCACAACCCAAATCAATTCTGCGAATTTCGTCACTCCGTAAAACACTATTTTTATAATGTCGAATATTCGAC
>NW_022597064.1:0-6132 GCF_009176505.1 Sitodiplosis mosellana | reverse complement strand
TGTGACGGTGACACTTCACTGTTAAGTTACAGTGACTGCTAAGTTAACAGTAAATTTTATTGTGGTATATTCAGTCGGGGAAATTCCAAGAATTTTGGCTTGGCATCACATATCAGCTGTTGTACCAATAAATCGTCGCACACTGAAAGTGCAGTCGAGGAATCGACTTCAGTAATACAAATTATTTGAAAACAGAATTCAGTTTACGGATATATTTTGTTCAATACAATCGATTTCAAATATTGCACACAAACACAGACACGATTGAACAGGTCTCGCTTTACAAGCGATTATAAATGAACGTAATGTTGAGTTAGAGCCTTACCATATTTTGTGCGCAGTAAACATCAATAGAATCGTAGCGAGCAACTCTGTTGTTCGTAACACATCAGCTTGTTCACCATATAAACTAATGTAATTACAGCGACGCAGACCCGCTCTCCGAGGATTTCATACAAACTTCCCATGTAGACGATCGGAAACAAGCAAAAATCGAAAAAAAAAGTTTAATTTTTTTTTTTCGATTCTCATACAGTATTTCATGTGCCCAATCCAATGGTGTTATCGGCACATCGAAATTCGCGCTCCTTATCACTTAATTTTCACTCCGAAGCCAAATCACAACCAAAACCACCATTACAATGAATCATCATTACAATGGACTTGAAAGTGTATCGAACATTTTTGCTTCAATTAAAGTGAAACACGATTTCTATAGTCTACAGATATTTTACAATTCACTTTCAAGCGAACAGAATTTATGTTGCACTTGTAAAAATCAAGAATATTGTGTTACGGTTATCCATAAGTGGTTCAACTTCGGTCATTTTTATTCTCAACCTCTCATATATACATGATAACGCTACATCACGCATTGAACAAGAAAGTACCATCAAAGTAAATTCTAGTCACTCCGAAATGAATTCATAACTTGAATATCAACGTACACACATAATATATACTGTTCACTCCAGCATCACATGCACCAAATTCCTTTGGTGTACACGCGCAGCGGTTTTTTCATTCCATCTGTATAAATACAAAAGTGATGTGTTGGGCTAAAGCCATCTTCGAAAATGGTTATTCGTTTATCATGCGACGTTTCGCTCTTTTTAGGAGCATCATCAGGCTGGAGAACAAAAGAATTTAAAATGTTTTCGAACATATTTCATTTTTTGCTATCAATTTACACAAGTTGTATCAGCTACACGTGTCCATCAAAGGAATTTTGTTATTGAGCTTCATTTAGTGTCTGAATATGATTACACTATGCAACAACAAGAAACAACAACAGAGAAGGGAACTTATTTACAAAGATTTTGGGCCCACTGAATCCAAATCTGGTGTTAGTTTGTCCTGGCACGTCTAGTTTTCCTGGCACGTTCATTGCTTTCCCTATCAGATTTGAATTAAGTGGGCCAAAAAAACCTTGGAAATGAGTCTCCCCTTTTTGGGGGAAATTTTTCTTTGAAATTTGTTGCATAGTGTTAGTAGACCTCAATTCGTAAATTCCATAACTGAAAAATACCATAATTTAAAAAAAAATTAATAATTCCATAACTGGATTATACGTTGCAGTGCACGTGTCAGCTATTGGTAGATGAATGGTATAAAAGAGGCGCCACCGCATAGGGAAGACCAAACGAATTCAAAGTATCTCTCCTCAAATTATCATTGTGCAACAGGTTAAAACTATGTTTCGTTGGCAAATTAAAATGAATCTACTACACGGTTTGTTTTTGGTGCTATTTATCGTTGAATTTTCGGTAAGTTTTTTCTATTCCTTTATCATTTTCATTTTTATCCAACAAAATGCGATGTTTCTGTAGAATTGAAAGTAAACACGAAATTTCTTTTTCTAGGAACTTCAAGGAAATTGTAAGACGAATTTTGTTTTCGTACACACTTTTTATGATTCCAAGAGATTTTTCTTTTTAAAATTTTAACTCTTTTCTTTAATGAACAGATGGCTTTTTCTCGCAAGCTCTTCTCAAGGGCGAAGTAATTGAAAACATGTCACAGGCAAAGTTTGTAGCTGGAATCCATGCCCCTGCAAGTAAGTCAGCTTTAGAATAATTTTTATTCTTTTTTTCGTGTGAATTTTCTGTTCAAATATTCTATCAATTTTGTGTGTTCATTTTTGCTTGTACGATTTGATTACAGAATATTTGTATGAATTCAAAGACAAATTAACTGATGCTGATAGAGAAGCGATGATGGTATGTACTGCATTTATTTTGTCAAAAACGGAAATTATCACGAATGCTCATTGTGTGGCTGGCGCTCCATATGCCTATGTGGTAGCTGGTACGAAAGTTGCATCAGACAAAAATCAAAAAATCAAAATCAAAGTCGAAAAAGAGAACATTGCATGGCACCCTCATTATAGTCATTTAATTGCTGGTGCATTTGATATTGCCAAAGTTACACTGAAAACGCCGTTAGAATTCAGCGATACCGTTGGAAGTATCAAACTCGTGGACAAGGATTACAAATTGAATAACTCATCAGAAGTGGTCATTGTCTATGGGTATGGCATGTTGAACAACATCGGACCAATGATATTGAGGCGTTGCGATGCGAACTATATATCTAATGTCGATCGTGCCAGCACATTTAACCCAGTTGAGACTTTGTACTTTACCACTGGCGAAGCAACAAAAGATGGCGAAATTATTACACCTGGCGATTCGGGTGGACCAGTCGTTTCAAAAACAAATGGCAAAATCGTGGGCATAACTACGGGTATAAATGGAACAACAGGTGGCCGCGGAATGTTCCTCCCAATTGCATCATTCCTTGGTTTTATCCATGATCCAAAGGTATCTAATCTCAATGCCCCAATTTGCATTTCAATAACGCGAACAAAATGTATTTTTACTTTTATTTAAGAGCGTGAAACCACTTCCACCTTCGCTTACACCTAAAGAAGCTAAATTTATAGCCGATATAGCGGTACCGGGAAGTAAGTGTGCATTCGAGATTTGAATTAAATCAATTTATTATGTGTTCATATTTTTTTCTTTCGACGGCGAAAGAGGATATTTTTCATGTTTCATAAACCAATACTCATCCTGGGATATTTTTCTATTACAGAATTTCTTACCGCTACCAAGGAAGCATATGCCAATGCCGACGAAAATGATCAAATACAATTTAATGCAATCATTTTGTCGGAAACCGAGATTTTGACCTGTGCACATAATGTTCACGGCGCCCCATATGTCTATGTTATAGTAAATAAACTATCAAGCAATCCGACAACAATCAAAGTCACCGAAGACCAGATAGAAATTCATGAGAAATACGCAGTGTTCGGATCCGCATTTGACATTGCCAAGATTACACTTAAAGAACCGTTGGAGTTCAATGACAACGTCGGCAGCATCGATTTGGTGGACAAAGCTTACAAATTGAATGACCCGTCTGAAATAGTCTCTGTCTATGGTGATATGGTATTGGGTGAAACAGAGAGAACGAGACGTTATGATACAAAGTATTTGAATAGTGCCATTTGCAAATCGAAACTGGGCGACCGATTTGATGCAAATCATTTGATGTGTTTTAATTCTGTTGAAAGTATGGGATATCTCTGTGCGTTTGGAGGACCAATGGTTTCGAAAAAGAATAACAAACTCGTGGGCATGACCATAGTTGGTTATCCTGATGAACCGGTTATTTTTCAACCAATTGCACCGTTGCTCGATTGGATCCGGAAGCCAAGGGTAAGACGTCATCAAAGAAGAAGAATATAGGCTTGAAAAAAGGGGTTTCAGGAGCCTGAAAAAGCTGAATACCGTCTCATTTTTTGCCCCTGTCATTTGATGTTCAACAAAAGAACCGAATAAATTTGAAAATTTGAGAAAAATGCATTTTAGTTTTCATTCGTTAGTTTCATCTGCACGTAAGTGTGAGCGAGATAGGATGAGTTTTGGGTATCCCAGCGAATAGGTACTACGGAACTGGTGAAATTATGGCTCCGTTTTATTCGTAGCGTTTTGGAGGCGATGGACACATTAGTTTTGCCGAATTCTGCTCGCAAATGCGAGTTCTGGCCATGTGTAGATTTTACCATATAAATCAATGTATAATCGCAGCCGCGCCGCGCTCTGACCTCAGAGATTTTCATACAAACCTGCCATGTAGACAGTCGCAATATAGGCAAAAATCGAAAAAATGTTCTAAAAAAATGTTTTCAGATTCTAATAGAGTATTTTGTGTGCACTGTTGGAATTATCGGCACATTGAAATTCGCGCTCCTTACCACTTAATTTTCACTGAAACTAAGTCACAACCAAAACCACCATTAAAACCACTTGGAACACGATTTCTATAATCAACAGATATTTCGCGATTCACTTTCAATCGAACGGTATTCATGTTGCACTTTTGAAAAACAAGAATATTGTGGTCATTTTCATTCCCGACCACTCATATGTACATGATAACGCTACATCACGCATTGAACAAAAAAGTACCCTTAAAGAAAATTCTAGTCACTCTGAAATGAATTCATAACTTGAATATCAACGTACACACATAATATATACTGTGCACTCCAGCATTACATGCATCAAATTCCTTTGATGCACACGCGCAGCGATTTTTTTTATTCCATCTGAATAAATAAAAAAGTGGTGTGTTGGGCTAAAGCCGTTTTCGAAAATGGTTACTCGTGTTTATCATGCGACGTTTCGCTCTTGTTAGGAGCATCATCAGGCTGGAGAACAAAAGTGTACACAAAAAACAATGAGTGTGTGTTAAAACAATTAGCAACAGCCGAAAATAACCAAATTACGAACCAGTTACATCTGGAATTAAACGTCTAGTTTTCGAGATACACTTATTGCGGTTTCCTTATCAGATTGGGATTAAGTGGGCACAAAAATTTTGGAAATGAGTCTTCTCCTTTTGGGGGGAGTTTTTTTTTTTAAATTTGTTGCATAGTGTTAGTAGACTTCAATTCATAAATGCCTCAAGTGTAAATTACTACACTTCAACAACGCTGTTTTGCGTTGTGTTGGTTTGTGTTCGTTTTTTTGTCTCGCAAATAAACAGCAAAAATCAAGAGTCGTATCCGCAACCTATGCATAACACTAACAAAACAAAGTAAAACACGAATTTGCGATGGACTCATTCAGTCAAGTTTATTTCAATTCGTCATTAGACGCACTCATGAACGCGACTGAATGAACTCATCAACAATGTTCTGTAATAAAAAACAATTTTTTTATTTATGAAATTGATGTTTATCTCCTGCTACGCTCTCACAAAATCAATTTTGTACATTCGTGACATTTTTATTTTTTTGTTGTCTACTTTATTAACAAATATAAAAAAGATGCAATAGTTTGCAGTAAACATTGAACGATCTGAGTCACAACTTTTGACACTTGTTTCGCAGCGCTAGAAGGGAGCTGTCAGACGCTTATATGCAGTACCTGTGGTCATGTCAGTGCTGATGATGAACGCCCGTTGAGCGTTTCGAAATGCGCATTCACTTTAAGTAAGCACAATTGTGTATCTTTTGTACTGCAATAACCATACACGCGACATGCACCATGCAAACGAAGTTTCGTACACGCAGCGCCCGAGTACTTCGTAGTGGAAAAAAAGTGAAGCTTGCTTGTCACCAATATTGATGTTCGCGAACATCAAATCGTTTATGCGTTATTTCGCCCGCTTTATGCACTTAAAATATTAAATTCCTTGATTGGTATCAAATTTCACATATGAATTCATCATCACATCAGGAAAACACAACTTTTTTTCACATAAAAAGCTAAAGCAAGATGATTTTTTCGTTTATGGTTGTTCGGTCCTGTATCTCTTGTGATTCATTGATGATTTGCAACGCATCTATTTTTTTTGTCGAAATTCCAACTGAATACGATGTTTTATTGATTAATTTAGTCTATTTTGGTGACAAAATATCCTAGGGGAATATCACGCAAAAAATTCTATTGAATTTCTATTGATTTTTGCAATTTTTAAAAATTAATTTCAATTCTATTACATTATGCGAGATATCTGAGATTTTTTTCATTTTGGTCGATTTTTGCAGATATAGACCAAGAGCCCACCGTACAAACAACTTTTTTTCTTGTGCACTGCAGAAATTCATAAAATTAA
>NW_022597063.1:0-5040 GCF_009176505.1 Sitodiplosis mosellana | reverse complement strand
AGATCTGTATTCCCATTTTTATGCTCAGCGACACATATAGTCGACGAGTTACAGCAACATTTCAACGATGTGGCAAACGAATGTATCGATACTCAAAATGTCAATCAACCAACATATGTATAAGTGTTCTGATAAGATAAAGATAAAATAACTATTATATTTTACTGTGCTTGTTGTCGTAACTTGGTGTTATTTTTAGCAAGCTTACGAAACAATGGGCTCAGTGAACAGTATATAAAGAATTGTGTTGCTCTAGGTTAAGTAGTCTTAAGCCAACAGACTCAGTGTACGGAACTATCTTACTTTTCCGTACACACCGTGCCAAGGGAAAGTATAGGAATTGGTCCCGAAAACTTTTTTCGCAAAATTAGCTTAGATCATCATAAAAACTCATTAAACGCTTAGATAACCACTTTTTGAGACACTATACCGTTCGTGTGCCGTCGTCGTCGTCATCGTTGTTGTCGTTGGTGTTTGTTGACACGATAACTCAAAAAATAATTGAGATAATCAAAATCTGGAAATGGCAAAGGTTTTGTATCTGAAAAACTTAGTTCAAGTTCGAAGATGAGCCATTTTCGATTTGATCCTGGGGTACTTGCCCTACGAAAAACCTCAAAAAAATTACAATTTTGTATAGAAGGTACGCGTAAATCGACTCCGATTGGTTTCAAACTTTCTGAGGTTTAATTTTTTGAAGAAAAAGAAGATTTTGAAAGTTTCATGTTGATCGCATTTGCAGAAGTTTGATTTTTGGTCCTCAATTTTTGTCGAAATTTTCTTGGAAAAAATTAAGGGCCAAAAACCAAACTTCTGCAAATGCGATCAACATGAAACCATAGGGTATGCATTTAAACATCTGACAGCTTTACTTCTAGCGCTGCGAGACAAATGTCAAAAGTTGTGATTCAGATCGTTCAATGTTTGCCGCAAACTATTGAATATTTTTTATATGAGAGCGTAACAGGTGATAAACATCAATTTTATAAGTAAAAAAAAAAGTTTTTTCTATCACAGAACATTATTGATGAGTTCATTCAGTCGCGTTCATGAGTGCGTCTAACGACGTAAACAAATTGAAATGAATTCAACTGAATGAGCTCATCACAAATTCGTGTTTTACTTTGTTTTGTTAGTGCTATGCATAGGTTTCGCATGAAACTTTCAAAATCTTATTTTTTCGCCAAAAAATGAAACCTCAGAAAGTTTTGAGCCAATCGGAGTCGATTTATGGTATAGGAATTGGTCCCGAAAACTTGTTTCGCAAAATTAGCGCGGCCTCCCATGCAAAAATTGTCGAAATTTCGACTAAAATGACCAATTTTCTTTTGAAAACTGCCTTTATTTCAAGAAAATTCACAAAACAAACCAAATTAATGGTTATAAATCCATTGAATAAAGATAAATAAGATTCTAAACTCACGCATATTTCATTTATATAATAACATCATGACCGACATGACTGTTCGGAAAATTCAAGGAAAATGAAAATTTTGTAGGTACTACATTTACTCGGCAAGTGGATGCGACGTTTGTTTTTCCTCGAATGGAATCTGGTAATTCCATGTAATTAGATCGATACATACAGAGCCATTGAGTCACAGCTTATGATAGGATATTTTGAGCAGCACCTCACTCACAGCTTTATTGCCGAATTTCTTAGAATTTTTGATTGACGATCATTTATTGAGTCACTAATAATGATCTCCATAATAACGATCATGCGTCCTGTAGAACGACGAAATGTAATTTTCTGAAAAATATCACTTTCCAGTACACACAGAGTTAATAGAAAGTATAGGAATTGGAATTGATAATAATTTTTCCATCCAAAAAGTACGGGCAAAATAGAAAACGCGATAGTGACAAGAATTACATTCGTAAGCCCAGAACATTTCCGTACTGTTGTCCATACCTTTGGTTTGTAAAGACAATATAAATTGTCAGTATACGTGAATATATGAACCTTTCTGTCATCGAAAAAAAAGATTTTTTTTAACCATTTGTCTGTAATAAGTCGAAAGTTACAAATGCTGTAATGTGGGGTCATATGGACCCCAACGAAAAATCGATAAAATTGGAACAAAAATAATTGTTTTCTTAAAAATATTTTGATCCAATAATTCAAGGCATTCTTCATCTTTTAAGCCTATTTTTGTCAATATTGACCCAAAGATTACTTAGATATGATGATTTTAAAAACATCATACTAGTCCGTCATCTTGAATCATTTGGCAAATACACATTTTTGACGTTTTTTTGCTTCATTTTCAAAAAATCTATGAAACTTTGTGAAAAATTTTATGTTTTTTGAAAGGGCGTATCAAAAGGAATAAAATAAGTATAATATCGAGTTGATATGAGCTATACATGGAAAAATTTGGACCAATAAGATGTAATAATTCGATGAAAACTGGAATTTCATCAATTTAGGTGCCATTTTGAAGTGATCAAAACAATGAAACTACTTGTCTAATCTGAACAAAATATGGCTAAAAATGAAGATAAAACTTCAAATTTTAAAAATATTCTTGATTTAATGAGATAAAATCAGATTTTAGCAATAATATGGGCACTTTAATTTGGGATCCATATGACCCCATCTTACAGCATTTGTAAGTTTTCTCTTCAAGTCAGGATATCTTGGGTTTTTATGGACCGATTTTGACAAAGAAGTGCTCAACCCAATGAGGAAAACGTTACAGTTGTACACATTTTGTGCACAGCTTATGGAGAAATTACATTGGCCGTGCACAAAATGTGTACAACTGTAACGTTTTCCTCATTGGGAAAATGCGTGTTTCTACTAGATTGAAGATGTCAATAAATTATAACATCATACAACTTGAAATTAAACAGTTATAGCGAATTTAGAGTATCTGGGGTCATATAGACCCCACATTACAGACAAACGGTTGACTAACTTCTGTGAAAGCAAAAATCTCGAAATTCGAATTACATACACTCTGCAAAATCGCTATGCAAATACATAGCAAATGAAACGCACTGTACCGCATACTAGCTCAACTATGCGATGTTATTTTGTGTGTGTGATGTTCAAAATATATTACATCATTTCCAAAATGGGTTCAACCAAGGGGCGAACCACTACTGAATTGACTGAATGTTTTATTAAAAACAACTGAAATTTTTTTCTTGATACTAAAAAGTACTGAAAATCGGTTTTCAGTACTTCAGTGTCAGTTTATGCATTGAATACGTCAAACTATGACACTTGACTTATATTATTAACGCCATACAGTTTAAAAAATGATATTGAGGTAGAATTTTGGAAAAAATTGAAAAATATTCGTCTACAAATGTGCCAAACTATAAAAATGCGACATTCAATAGTTTAGAAATAAAAATACGCCGAAAAACATTTGTGTGAAAAATCCATTCTTGTTTTGTTTGGTTTTAGTCTTCGTGGTTTCAGAGATGCACTGACATATCAAAGAGTTGATGATACACAAATCAATGTCGTAGAAACTTTCATTCGACGAAAATTGCAAGACATATATTTTCGACATTGTAAATCACTCTTTTCTGATGTCAGCTTCTTTATTGTGTCTTTAGACTTTTCTAATTCAAAGATAAGTGGACTTTATTTTTGATAAAATAGGGGAGAGTGGGGAATGGTGAAACGCACTTTTACCTAATTTAATGATATGCTAAAAAATTAACACTTTTCCAAATTTCCAACTCGTACGATATAGTACGTGTAAAAACCTAACTTTTGGCACTTGTCGCTTGTTGAAAATCGAATCGACTTAAAAAATTTGCCCTGTCGGCAAAAAACCCTTGATTTTTCGATTTTAAAAAATGGTGGGGAATTGTGAAACACTTCATAAATCGATAGAAAACTGAAACAATTTTGATGAAAAATGTTTATGGAAAGCTAGAAAACGATAAAAGAAATCATTTCAATAAAGAAGAATTCGAAAACTAGCGATTGTTATTAGTCGGATTTGCAATTGTTGCCTGTGAAGTGGCTGCTAATCATTCTGGTGCATTTCAAGTGAACAGCTCGAGCGCATAAATTGCATTGAATAATTTGCCAAATTTTCGCAAGAAATGTAATAAATATGCATAAAATATGCGAAATTGACTTGAAAAATTGAAAAAATGGCTTGACCAAATTTCCCCACAAAAGGTGTTTCACAATTCTCCACCCAATAAGGTTTGCAACTTGATCGCGTTTGGGCTACTCAATGAATGTTCATGCAAAATTCCTTTTCTGAGTCGAAATATTAATGGTATACGATAATTATAAACATATTCATCTGAGTTGATTCTTCAAAAAATGCTGTGAAATCAATGCAAACATGAACGGTGAATAAAAATATTTGGAACCACATTTTCGAAGAGTCCTCACAGAGAGCTAACGTTACAAGCACACGCATTGAGTGATATTGGAAAAAAGAGCTTATGCTAAGACAAGACTATGACAGTTTTTTGAATCTGCCGAACATTTCGAATTGCTGAGAAAACAAAGTGTTTCACAAATCCCCACGTTTTACCATTCCCCACTCTCTCCTACGTTCAATTTCCATTTCGAATGCCAGAAAACAAACATTAAACACAAGTGTCAAGAAAATTTTGACAATACTGAACTGCAATAAAAGTCATATATTTACTAGGTACTGAAAAAACTGAACCGCTACTGAAAATCGATCGCAGGTACTGAAAAGCACTGAAAACCGGTTTTCAGTAGTAATAAATGATAATAATCCCCTTGGGTTCACACTTCAAAAAATTAACGGACGCAAATATCGAATTCAAACTTTTCCAATACGATTCTGATTTGAAGAAAGAGATGGCGATGGAAATTTTCGCGTTAGCGAAACCCTCTTTCTGAACCCTCTAATGCATTAATTTTTTTCAGCGCTGGGAGTACCGGTACTAAGTTGTGTTACGATAGAAGAAGTGTGCAATAATTAGATGAGACAGGTTTGAGTGACGAAATGAGACTGAATTGCTCTTTATTAATACAGTTCTTATATAGGTACATTACATCTCTCTTTTTTCGGTAGAGACGAG
>NW_022597062.1:0-1717 GCF_009176505.1 Sitodiplosis mosellana | reverse complement strand
AGTGACGCTCTTGTGACCTGAAAAATAATTAAGATCGATGAAAAAATTAAACCAATTTCCCATTTAGTAGACATCACACCTAGGGGGATTTAACTACGTGAAAACTTGTAAAAAAATGATATAAACGCGCACGAAATTGTTACATTCACCAGAGAACTTGCATGATTCGACTCAGTTGACAAGTTCGTTATTAAAACAACATGCGCGAACTTGTGCGAACGCGCGCAAGTTCGTGTGCAAACATGAAGCTGGACGACGCGCACACATCAGTCGTTCCATTTATTATATCTGGATTAACTTTTTCTTCCAACACTTTCTCCAGCTCTTTAAAAATATTTCCTTTGTCCATTTTATAATTATATAAATCTTTGAACTTTTGGAAAGGATGTGAAAAATCTTTATACACGTAAACAACCGATTATTAGTTTGAAACGCGTTTTAGTTGTCAAATAACAACTTGAAAAAACGCGCAAAACCATAAACAAACTTGTGTAAACTTGTGACCGTGCGCGTCAGTACGTACAACAAACGCGTCGAACTTCCGCGAATCAAGCAAACTGGCAGAAAACATGCTGCACTCGTAAGAGTTAAATTCCCCTAGCATCACACACAACTCTGACACCCGTGTGTGTATGTATGCTAGTCGGTTTTGTGTGTGAGTTGGTTGCGATGGCTGTATAGGGTAAGGTGGGGCGAAGTCGCGCACCGGCCTTTTTTCGACACTGGCAATTCCTAGCTATGGCAACCCATATTCCATTTGAAAGAGCGCCAAAAATTTGACATTTGGCAATATGGTTTTGACATGTTTCCATCAAGTACAGAGAATCTACAGGCATACACGTGTTTTGTGCTAGTGTTTGAAAACATTTTTGTGTCTACGGTATTTAAGTTTTGATCATTATAATTTAATATTTTTTGAAAACTGGTGAGTGTATTTTGTAGCTTAAGACGAGGTCTTTCAAATGGAAATAAGTTTATTTTGAATATTTTTTAATATTTGTGGTTGAATCGAGCTCCAGAGTGAAAGATGGGTGGTGGGGCGAAGTTGCGCACAAACACAATGGGCAATAAGCGTGTTTTTGGGGACCTCAATGGCATCGGAAGGGGTGGTTGACTGAGTATTTTTATAGCACCATCAATTACCTTTCCAACGATACCACGGGTTTGACAATGCGTGGACTACTTCTTAGATAAATAAAAATCGGCTCAAAGTCATTTTTTCGAATTTTGGGCCAAAATTCGCCTGTCCGATGAAAATAGGTAGTGTCACTTTAAGCGTAATAACTTTGCTTCTAGCGGTCCAAATTCCATGAAATTTTGACAAAACATCAGCGAAGGATCGACAAATCTAACATCAATACTTTTCTGTTGATAAACTTATGAAAAAACACTGAAAATACAGGTGCGCAACTTCACCCCACCATTTTTTGCATGGCCAAAAAATAGCTCACATGCCCGAAGGGCAATATCAGACCCGAAAAGAGGTCAAATCAAAAATCGTTCTTCTATAAAAGTTAGGTATTGACTCGAACTACAATATTGCATTTCATGATTTTTTTTCAATTTTTTACGGAGTTATTAAGTTAGGGAAAAAAGTGCGCGACTTCGCCCCACCTTACCCTATGCGATGTTTGTTTGCACGATAGTTGCGTGCGCGGCAGTTGTGTGTAATGTCAACTGTATTGCATCGCGATATGCTTGTCTATTGGCCGAAGCA
>NW_022597061.1:0-4181 GCF_009176505.1 Sitodiplosis mosellana | reverse complement strand
TGAACCATGATTTTTAACTCTGATTCAAATGCTCGCATCACCTATTGGATTGATTCAGTTGATAATGAATGGAATATATTTAAATGACCATTGACCACCCTCGTTGCTGGCGATGTTCTTCACCATTTTGACGGCAACTCTTGTCTCCTCCTCACCATCAACGATTCCCTGTGCCATCGCTTCGACACAATTCCAAAAGCTCCGGCGCCAAGTTGTTTTCCAAGCTTAAGCTTGTTGCGTGGAAATTCATATTTCCTATCGTACGGAAGCAGATCAGCCTGTACATCCAATGGGCATTCGGGGTTAAGACCATTGACATCTCCAGTTTCGAAATTGGTCGAGCCAGCGCTTTTACGACGTTTTCGGAAACAATAGACATCCAAAGCGCATGAAATCAAACAAATTACCAATGCAAATGATCCATAAATCAATAGTGTGCTGCTCTCTGTGTCAGTTTGGCTTTGAGTTTCATTGTTTTCAATTTCAGTGCACGGATCTCCAATTATCTCTAGTCTGTCCCATGCTATTCTGAACATGAATAGATAGGTGCATTTCAAGTCATTATTTGTAATATCCAGTTTGGTGAGTTTTGGATAAGAGTGCTTGAGACCGTCCAGTTGGGTAAGATGGTTTTCACTCAAGTTAATTCCTTCTAAGGTCCGAAAAACAATCGAAGTAGAGAAATTTAATTTTTTCAAGTTGTTTTTCGAAATATCTAGGTAGGCCAACCGCATAGTTTCAAAAGGTTTAACATCAGAAATCGATAAATTGGTGCGTCGTAGCCAAAGCCGACTAATATTTTGGGCTTGTTCAAATGTAGTTTCGTTCAATTTTCCCACATAATTTCCAGAAAGATCCAGATATCCTAGATTTGATCCCATATTTTGTATGATTTCAGTAGTATTTTCGAAATCGTTATCGGCTGCGTAAAAGTACTTTAACTTTCTCAAAGTATGCGATAGTAAATTCACATTCAATCGCTTCAATTTATTTCGTGAAATGTCTAAAGAGAACACTTTGAGTGGATTCACATCGAAATGTTCCAAATGTGTGTCTGACAAATTTAACCGATACAAATGCCCAAAACGTTCGAATGTACTGCGATTCAATGTTCCGATGATATTCTGAGAAAAGTCCAATACCCATAGATTTGATCCGAGACTGTGTATGATTCCTAGACCGTTATCAATGTGATTTCCAGCCGCTCGGAACTCTTCCAAATTACTCAAAGTTTTTGAAAGTAAACTGATATTCAGTGATGTTAAATTGTTGTAGGAAATATCGAGTTCCTTCAGTTTGTTAAGAGGCTCGAAAGGATTAGATTCAGCAGCGAATGAGAGATTGGTTCCACTTAGATATAAAGTGGACAAGTTGTTGAAATCACAAAACGCTGTCTCATTCACCTTCCTCAATATGTTTTCACTTAGATCCAATATCCGAATCGGTTCTCTCAACATGTTTACTATGTCTAGCACGTTTTCTAATCGATTTCCGCTGATAGAGAGTACTTCTAAATTTTTGAAGTTCATCTTAGGATATCGGAGCTCATTTTTGCTGTTTGCATTTTTAAAAATTATTTCTTCTTCATTCATTGTCCATTCCATAGGGTTCGCACAAGATAAATCGAACTCAATAACATTTTCGAATGACACGTTTATTGAAGTCATGCCATTCAGTAAGTATGTAATTTTGCAATCTATCCGTTGAATAGGATTATTTTTTAGGTTCAGTGTTTTTAATTTGCAATTCTTTGGAAAAGTGTCCACATAAATCGATCTAATTTTATTATCACTTAGATCGAGCTCTTCTAAATCGAAAAGCCCACTAAACAAACCCGAAACTATTTTTTCGAATTGATTGTGTGAAAAGTCCACTTCCGTTAATTGTTTTGTGTTGGAAAATAAATACTTTTGCACTTCCGTTAATTTGTTGTAAGACACATTAAACAGCTTCAAATGCTCGAATGGTAAATGTAAGTTGCCCAATGTCGTATATTCTGAAAACGAAAAGTCCAACGTGCTCACATTTCGATACCCAATAAATTTGGACTCGATCGATTCGACAGGGCAATTCTGAATTTTTAGCACTTTCACAGAAGAATAATTACAGTCAGCATATCCATAATGTACTGCGTCGCAAAGAAAGTGTCGTGATTCACTGTTATCTTTATTTAACTTTTCACCAGGAAGATAAATACAATCATCTCGAGTATGCACAAGTTTGGCCAAAATCAAAATCGCCATGCAAACTATAACAAATCTCATTTTGTCAAACAGTAAACAAAATTCAACCTTTCGGACCAAATATGAAATCGAAACTAAGCAGAAATCTTATTTATTGTTCCATTTCAATTGTATTTAGTAAGCCAGGCTTTCGTTTATCAATTCCAAGAGAAATTGTTACTTGATAAATCAAAAAATCTGCCAGCTCCCCGTTGCGTCACACTTCTGGCATTTCCTTCGTCAGTTCTACATCATCAAAATGAGAAGAATTTCGGTTAGTTTTATCAAAAAATGATTTCGTTCGAGTTTTAAAACGGCAAACAATTTCGAAAATGAAACAAATATCATTTTTAAGCAATCTATTTATTCGAGATTAGGGTTACTCATGGAGTGCGTCATTGGAAACAAACACTTCCAAATTATTTATTTCTTTTAAATTAACGAAAACTAACGACGTAGAGAAATTCAATTTTATCAAATTGTTGTTGGACATATCAAAAAAGCAACACAGCCGTCGAAGTTTCAAAGGGTTTAACATCAGAAATCGATAAATTAGTGCGTTGTAGCTTAAGCCTTAGTGATCAGAACTGTTCAAATGAAATTTCGTTCAATTTTCCCACATAGCTTCCAGAAAGATCCAGATGGAGTATATGTGATCTAAAATATTCTATAACTTCAGCTGTATATTCAAAATCGTTATCGGCTGCGTAAAAGCTCCCTTACCACTCCAAAGTATGCGAAATTAAATTCGCATTCAATTGCTTTGTTCATCTTGATCTCAACAAATACATAGAGTCAGAATTTAAAATAGTATTCGTTGTGTTCGCGAGACATGCATAATTCTGCAATACAAATCTGTTTACATTACAACATAAACAACGCAGTGATATGGCTTTCAATTTTCGGCCATCCATCCGGTTTCGTTGTCCCCACTCAATGAATATTTAGTAAAACTCATTTAGTTTGGACAGATGACTGTAGATGTTAGAAGCGTGATAGCGGTAAAACTTTAAGTGCAATTTTAAATTGCACCAATTCAATGTAATTAGCAGAACGATCACTATTTTAATAGAACAAAACGTTTAGTTTCAGAACATTTCGGTGGCCGTACTGGAAATTGGAATTTGAAGAAGAAAATGTTGCATGAATTTAACCGACGTTTTTGAATTGAGCTCTGAATTTGCACAATTGACAGCTACCACACACAGAAAAGAATCCCCGGAAATTTTGGGTGTTCGCCGTAAAATTTGACATTTATATATAAATTTCTATATACATTTTACCGGCAACACTTCAATTTTCCGGGCGATGACATATTTTCGAACATTTTATCAAATACTATATATATTTTACCGCTTGAAATGACAGATGGCGCTAATTTCTGTTGGAATATTTGAAATTATGTCATCGCCCGGAAAATTCAAGTGTTGCCGGTAAAATGTACATAGAAATTTATATATAAATGTCAAATTTTACGGCGAACACCTAAAATTTCCGGGGATTCTTTTCTGTGTGCAATGGAGGCGAAGTGTAATTTTGCGTCGTTGAGAACTTAACGAAACTTGCAAGCGTGTGAATTTTGGCTTTTATGCTGTGGCTTACGTCATACATAGAATCATATACAATATATAGATATTTTACAGCAGTTCATTTGACCAGTCCAAATAACAACTATTTTAGGACCAAACATTAATTCCGATGTCACTTTTGGACATTCAACCTTGTGATTTGGCCGAAAAATTGAATAATTGAATAATCTTGAAAATCAATAGAGGCTCAAGAAAATTTATAACACATAACCCAACTTATGGGCATTTGCGATGAGTGCACATTTCATGTACTCTTTTTCTTTGCATAAACGTGTCAAGCCCGTGGTTTGCAATTGATTGAATCAATTTTCATTATTATCAAGATTTTACTTTTCCGTACACAACGTGTCAAGGGAAAGTATAGGAATTG
>NW_022597060.1:0-4072 GCF_009176505.1 Sitodiplosis mosellana | reverse complement strand
TTTGGAAAAAATATCAATGGAATAAGAGAGATATCAGTGTAATGCAAGCAGATTTTTATGTTTTTATGTGAAAGAACTACTATTCAAAACAGGCAATAACAGTATACCCAACGTGTAAGCTTTTAATACTATTGGTATGCAACGGTTGTATTACATGTTCTTGCACCAGTTGGCGCTTCTGGGCTCATTTATATGAGAACTGTCAAGAAGGCGCAGTGTCGTTATGTTTTGTGCATTTTGCATGCCAATAGTCGGAAAAACGGTGATTTTCCTTTCTAAATTGGTTTATGAATGAAAAAGTGATTTTGTATAAAATTGGATAAACAATAAATGAAATCTTCATCAGAACCGTACGAGAAGATATTAGTATCACCGACAACAGATGACGACACAGAAAACATTCAATTTAGTACATCTGTCAAAAAGCACGATTCTTTGCTATATTTATTTATATATTTTTTATTTATTTATTCATTTCACACCGCCAAAAACTGGCTGAATATTTTGGTTTGCAGGAAAATTTTATACAATAAATAGTTGTAATAGTCTTTCTCGATTGGTATAACAATTTGGTCTAAAAAGCATTGACACAAGATAACCTAACCAATACATGGAAATGCATAGATAGCCGAAATGTAAACGGTCCAATATAGCCTAACCTAAATATCCAAAATGAAAGGCCAGTGGAAGCGTTAGCATTGTAGTGACGGCCCCAATGACTGCAAAAGTCATCATTCAATTTATCAAGAGGAGATACATTGAAGAAAAGTTTTACGTCTAATCTAACAAGTCCCTGGTAGTCATGAATTTGTAATTTAGTAGAGACCGAAAGACATAAGAACAAATTTACAATACTTGCAAATACATTAACATAAACGGTAGCTTCCATTATAAATTAATGGCAGGTCAAAAGTTGATCACCAACTCAATGGATGGCTATATCACAGCCAATGTTGCTACTTATTTTAAAGTTTGTGTAAAAATCACGGATAAATATCATTATTTCTATACATTTTGTAGGGATGTAAGATAACAATTTGTCAATATTTTGTATTAAATTTTTGGTCTTGTTCGCTGCGTATCGATGAGATGAAATTTGCACGGCTGGTTGAGTTGTTGAATTGATCTGCCACTTTGTTTGCAAACTTGCACATTTGAGGCACTTGAGCTCTGATTTGTTTGTCCATGAGCCTATCTTTAATCTTGAGGTAGTCTGTGTGCCGTAACCTACGTACGCTCTCTCCAATTGCGATGTCATTGCGTACATTGGGACAATTTGCGATCCCATTCACGATGTCGTACATGAATACAATAGATGCATTCACTCTCCTACGCTCCAACGATGTCATGTTCAACGCCTCAAGTCGTTTGTGGTAGTCGGTGATACTGTAGCCGTTGGCCGCTGTACGGTACTCTCTGCGGGCGAACTGGGTAAACTTTCTCAACACGCTCTCAATTTTGTCGATATGCACGGCATAGGTTGGTAGCCATACAACGTTGCAGTACTCAAGATGAGACTGAACTAGTGCGTAGTATAGAGTTTTGAGCGTTTGAACGTCGGTTATGTCGAAGCAAAATCTCCTAATGAATCCAAGGGCAGCTGTCGCCTTCGATGTAATTGCGTCGATGTGTTTGACAAAACTAAGCTTCTGGTCAATGATGACGCCGAAATCTTTGTGGTCCAAAACGCGCTTGAAGGTAAAATCACCGTATTTGTAATTTGTATCGATGATATCCTTCCTTTTTGTGGTGATTGTGAGGCCGGCACAAGGTTCAGGTGCAAATTGTTACGTCGCACCAAACCTTCAGTTTGTCGATGGCCCGCTGTAGCACTTCCGCATCTGCGCTCGAGTTGATGATTTTGGCAATTTTTACATCATCAGCGAACAAGGAAATGAACACGTCGTCCATTTCGTCCACTATGTCGTTGATGAACAACAGGAATAGTGTGAAGGTTTAAAACTCTTTATTAATATAAATTTAAAATATCAAAAAAATTTATCCGATATTTTTCATGCGTCGTGTTGTTTTAACGCATTTGCCAGCTATTTATTGCTGGAATTGGATTTTCGTTTTGTTCATTTACCGTTATTTCTCAACAATTCTGCCACTGTGTCACTACATAGTATAAATAGTCCATAAGAGATGTGCAGGGACGAAAATGTTCGCCATTTAGTTTTACATTGCCAATACATTAGTTATAGAGATTTTTGTTTTGAGTCTACTCGTCGAGACCTTTCCAACAAGCCCAAGAACGTCGAAATTGGACCATCCGTTCATGAGTTATGACGATTTAAAAAATTTCTTTTGCGTCTCCACCAATTATTCTGAGATAATATTTTTTCTGTCCGTTCGTCCGTCCGTCCGTCCGTAGTTTTTGCCCGATCTTTTTTAAACTTTCAGTTGAAGTATACCAAAAACTAAGACTTTTTTGTCCCGCCATTTTTCGATTTGGCCACCATCTTGCGCTTGGCCGGTCTTTGAAAATTCAAAATATGGCCTTCTTTCCAATGATCACTGTGCCTAACCCAGTAAACCGATTTCAAACTTTTGGGTATCGTTGGAACGGTCTTGAGGCCAGCTATCAAATGACATCTATTTTAATTTGAAAAAATTGAGTGGGCATGGTCTTATGGGCTGAAAGCCCAAAAAATGGTCACCTGGCCTTGCACAAATCAGCCATTTTCTCGGAAACGGCTCCGACGATTTTTTTTCAAAATTCTTTGGAATTTAGTCCCAAGTTAGAGCTAAAATTTGACATATAGCTTATATCTGAGAAAACTCCGTTTTTCGAGATATAGCCATTAGAAGTTGAAAAAAACATGAAAAATCGACAAAAATCAACTAAAACTCTTTTTTGTTGCCGTTAACAATGGCAAAATCATAACCAAAGTGTTTTTGCGTTCATTTGAATAAAATTCCACACAAAAACGTACTTTTCATGAAAAAATCAAAATCAAAACGATTCATCATGAAAAAACTAAACATGTGATAGTTTCTTAGTATAAAAGCGATATGTAATTTCATCAAAACAAAATGTAATTTCATCTGTCTGTCCAAAAACCTAATTTTATTTAACGGAAAAAAAATTAAAAAAAAATTCCAAACGCTCATAAGTCTGCTTTACTACCTAAGCGCTGATTTTGCTTTATTCAAAAACGCGACAATGCTGGTTCTTAACTACAACATTTCATGTTTCATTTTCTTTGGCTCAATACACACCACTTTGTGCTTGTTTAGTGTTAGTTGGTTTTGTTGAAAAGAAATTTTCGGGTACAAAACAACTGAAATCAAATAAAAATTTTTCTTTCGAAGTAATTCCTCGAGACGAAAGCGAACACAAAACAGCTGATATCAATTTTAAAAAATCATTTCGGAGCGATTTGGATTTATTTTTTTTGCATTCTTTCAACTAATTTCAGAATCGCTCCGTAATGATTTTTTAAAATTGTTATCAGCTGTTTTGTGTTCGCTTTCGTCACGGGGAATTACTTCGAAAGAAGTTTTTTTATTTGATCAAATACATAGGTGGTAAATTGTAGAGAAGTTTTACGTCTAATCCAATCAAGTCCCTGTTTATTTATTTATTATCTTAAAATATTTAGCTACTCTCTGTTTTACAGTATTTGTACTTGCGTTGAAATCAATTAACCCGCGTCCGCTGAAAGTGTCAATTTGACACTATTTTCAAATTTAATTTTGTTTTCGAGCTATTTATTATGGTTATTTTTTTTCCTGAGATTTCGGCTCAGCGGGCAAATGATATATAAATTTTTCGAAAAATATAGTCATTTTCAAAAGGGTAAGGTGGGGCGAATCGGTCCATTTTTTTTTCTTAATTAGATATTTCCATAAATTTAATCTTATCAAAATTTCCATTGAGTACCACACCCGATGATATCGTTGAATTGGTTTTGGAAAAAACTGGTCTTACAAATAATGAATGTTTTCAAGTTCATATTTTGCCCCAAGGAAAACGGAAGAAACAACCGAGACAGCATTTGGCGTTCAAAATCTCTACTCTAAACCAATCGATATATAATCAAATCCTGAATAATGAAATATGGGCACC
>NW_022597059.1:0-10290 GCF_009176505.1 Sitodiplosis mosellana | reverse complement strand
TATGGGCTTCGTGTGTATGGGCTTGATTGCATATGGAGTTCTGAACAGTGGCTGATGTGCTGACCAAAGGCGTTTCAGCAATTAAAACGCAATTCTGCTCAACTGGAATGGGACTAAAAAATTGATTTTGAAATTGTCAACTAATCATTTATTTTTTGTTCTTTTTCATCTTTATTTCTTTTGTCATATTTAGTAAAGTCATTAACGAGTAGAAAGTAGTATCGCAAAAGCTACGGAACGAGAAAGTCGCAAACACTGAAAACGCATTGAAACAAAAATGGGTTGGATCATCAGAAGAGAACGTTGAATCGAAAACGATCGATACAACTGGACAGATAAATAACAACGTTATAATCCAGCAAGAGGCAAAAGACGTCCATTCACAAATGTTAACGAATGAAAAACTTTTGTTGGCAACTAACATCTTGGTGATCATCAAAGTACTGCAATTGACGATCTACGTGTTCCATGTCATCAGGAAGACATTCAAACGCAAATATGGACAGACATTACCAAACCGAAACAATGCAAACGATAATTAAGTTCCGTGCAAATGAAGAGTGATTCTTGCAGTTAAAGAAAAGAAAAAAGTATCAATTATTTCATTATTGTTTGGCCAAAGTAAAGTAATCCACACATTGTTTGTTCTTTTTCCAAATTGTTAATCAAAATTGTACTGAAACAATATTTAATTAAGAGAGGATGTTAAAAGTAAAACAATGCACAAAGCGCAACAGCGAAGAATAGATCAGATTACAAAACTGCGTAGCTAAGTAAGAATGATATATTAAAATGCACTTCACTTCTTTATAGTATCACAAACAAACCAGTCGTGTTTTGCTTTGCTCAAAGTGTTCAATTCTCTAATTCAACTAACAGTGAATGTATCGACTTCGTTTTATATTCACAAAATGTACATTTTGTTCACTTTCATCACCGTTCACATCCAAACTCTAGGGGCTTATTTGTCGTCACGAGTCAGCAAGACTCGTATGATTTTCATGTAAATTAAAAATTGAATTGCTGAATTGCAAGGAACTCGCACTGACTCGCACGAATTTACGGAGATTATATACACAAGTCATAGCATAGAAAGTGTATGGCATTTATAGCAAATCCGCAAGTCGATGCAAATCATCTTATATACACATTGCAAACCATTCGGATCTCAGCTTGTGTTCTATAATTCTTTTCTTATTCTGTTTAATATAGGCAACTGGAATGGATGTGAATTGAAAATGAAATGTATTAAATTGACAATAGAACTAAGATCCACGAAATATTTTATGAAACATACGAAGTGCACTTATTTTTGGAATGGGCAAGTCAACGAATAATGATTTATAACAAGATTTGCCATACATCATATGAATATATGTGGAGAATGACTTAATGTGTTCAGTGTAAAAAAAATGCTTCGAAACTTTTATTTTCATCAGATTGAATTGTTTGAATGAAGCATTTTGATGGATTCGGGAATTGTGATAAATCCATTTTGTGTTCAAATTCACGGTTTTTTAGTTGATCTATATAACTTGACATATTCCGTATGAAGATTCGATGCGCTGCCAAAAATTTGGATGGAATAATATTTTCATAAATAGATTCAACTAACACTTCACGATTTTCGTTTATGAATTCCACCAATTTCAGCGATATTCTCTATGTAAATAAGAGCCAAAGTCGATCGACAAGCAAAGACTGTTTTTTTCTCGGGATTTCAACACCCAAAACATGAAATACATTTTTGTCTGCCTTAAAAAAATAAAAAACATTTCGAAACCAACCATTTTAAAATTTTGTATTAATTTTAATTTTCTTGCAGTCAAAATGTGACAATATAAATGTTTTTAATGACAAAAAGTTGATTTAGTAGTCGATTATTGAGTGAATTGTGAGTTCAACTGGCATGCTCGTTGACATTTCATAGTTTCGTTCAGTGATTCGCCAATTTATATGAGAGACTCGTGAAGGACTCGCGAATCTTCATATAAACTCGTAAGATTCGTGCAGTTGCCTATGTGTTTTGAAATGACTCGTGAGATTCGCACTGATTCACACTGATTCGTACGACACATAAGCCCCTAGTCCAAACTATAACCAATTTCACTGGCGGGTTTAAAATATGGTACACCATTGTAGTATACAGGCAGAAGAACCGGTAGCAAAGTTAGATAAATAGTTGCCGTTCATTTTGCACTACACAATCAATTATCCGGTTACAATTTTTCGATTCAAACACTACAACTGGCAAGCAATTAATATGGTATGGCTTTTTTAAATTCATTCATTAGGGTAAAGCAATTGACATGCTTTATCATTCATTCATAATATCGTAATTTGTAAATTTGTTGTGTGTAAATTTGTTTACGCTAGCATTCACTCACTGCTGTCACACATTCATTCATAACGCTACCGTCAGTAATTCTAAGCAATGATTGCATTTCAGTTCATTGAATAAAAATGTCCCAGCGTCGTCGCTTCATTGACAATCTATTAAACGAAATTCAAGTTAATGAAATATCTTCATCTCATTCATCGTCCTTAAATTCATCTGACAATGACGCATTTCAATTCACAACCAGACGTCGTCACGCTGAACAGTGTAGCATAATTTCATCTACAGACGGTGAAACTATTTTCATTCACACGATTCAAAAAAATCAACTTATCCAAGTCCCATACATTGATTCAAGTACACGAAGTGCATGATTTCGTATTTCATTTTTCCACGAAATCAAAATTTTTGCTAACGTAAATAAAACGCGCAGTTGTTTTTCTAAACGCGCTGTCGCTTTGCGGTGTGAATTGAAGTAAAGAAGTTTTGAATTGAAAATTATTAATTCAATGATAAGTTGTTTGTTGTGTGAGAAACATGTCTAAGCGAATTTATGCCACTTTTGGTACCATCGAGCACGCTGCAAAGCGCGTGTATAACAATCAAAACCAAGTAAGTGTGAATTTTGTGAAGAACAGTGACATTAAAAATATATGTGTATTTTGTGAAAAAAAACAGTGACATGAAAATTAGTGAATTGACCATTTAAAAAACTTTCTTTCCCTTGTCCTACTAACCTACCTATTTTGTGATTTTTTTAGGCAAGTGGAAGTGGCTATGGAAATCGCGGCGGAAACGGATATCAATCGTCGGTAAGTAAAGTGTTTTTTTTTTCATTTGATCTGATATAAGTGAAATGAAATGAAAATTTTGTAGTAATAATCGTGTTTGATTTTTTTCAGTCGAGTGGCAATTGTAGTAGCGGTGGCTATAGCTATCGCAATGGAAATGGTTATCAAGCTGCGGTAAGTAAAAGTGAATTATGATGATCTTTTTTAACGAGTGAAATGGACATTTTGTAAAATAAAAAACTAATAAATGTGTACGATTTGTTTTTCAGACGAGTGGTAACAGCAGAAATGAATGGGGGAACACAAATGCTAACGATGTACCCCGATCATTTGATAAAATTACACGTAGACGTTTGATCGCCGAAGAAAAATTCTACATAAATAATTCGAGCTCGAAGTTGGACTATTGGCATTAAGCCATCAGCCAAAATTCTCAATCCTGATTTCCCTGGCTTTGTGTTAGATATACAAATTTGCGGCAAATCGATGAACGCCTTCGATGAACCCAGCGACGAGAATCCATACGAAAGATTCGTTCGTACGCCTCCACTTCGCAGACAATCTTGCTGAATATCAATAAAAGCATTGCTCTGTCAACTTGATGATTTTCAATACTGCGGATTTTTCACGGAACACAGACATGAAAATAGCTAAAACAAAAAATCATTGTGTTTTTTCAATAAATTCCATGAAAATTAATCAATAAAAATTCAATGTGTTTTTATTTCGATAAATCAATTTCAAAAATGGCGGCGAAAAGTGCATTTACTTCTACTCACAATATTATGGATATAGATTTACAGGCATTGACATACTAATGTTATTGTGGAGCAATATGCCATTTTATTGCTGCCAAAGTCGATTCAAAATAAAGAAAATAAAATGCATCGATTTGTTTTTGGTAGATTTATTCAAATGTTGTTCTTTTGAATGCTTGTGGTGATTTGATGTGTGAATGTTCCTTCGGTTGTGTGTTTGAGTGTGGAAGCGTGAAATTTGCGTAGTTGAATTGAAGAGAATGTATCGAAACAGGCGAATGTTTGTCAAACATGAAGTTTGAATCGGCCAACGAGAACTTCTCGACGCAATAATTCAACTTGAATTTACGTGCGATTCAACTTACGTTTAGACAAACACTCAAATCAGCCGTCTAAACTTTAGAGCTAGCCAATTCGAGTTTCGCGTTGTTTCACTTTTATTTCATTCAAGAAATTATCAAATCAGCCATCTAAACTTTAGAGCTGGCCAATTCGAAGAGATTTCCTAAATGAAATATGCACAACTTGTGCTGATACTTATGGAAACTTTCCGTGTATCGAGTATCAATGAGAACTCAGATTAAATTGCGCACAACTTGTACTGCCAATTCAAAAAGGAACTGTCCTGTGCTGAGACTCATGAAGAACTGATTACACTTTTTCCTTCTCTTCAAACTGTCGCCACATCGCAATACACTTACCTTTGTATTAGCGTCTTAGCACGAATGTTACTCACACAAACACACAACGAAATGTCAGTCAAGTCGCAGAACGCATTTGAAACGAGAGCAAATGTGAGTGCGTTCAGCGTTCGGTGATTTGACTGAACAATGCATGAGCAAACTAAATGAGCAAATTAAAAAAAAACCCTGAAACAAATGTGAAACAAAAAATAGCAAAGAAAAAACTTAAAACTAATGCAAAAGTCCACGATTATTAATCATCAACATATTATTAACGGGGCGTTAATAACTCAAACATAACATATTATTAAATTAATAAGATTGTACGATATTATTAATATATTATCTTATTATTAATAAGATAATCTTATTTAAATATTAATAAGATCAGTTATTAAAAAACTAATAAGTTCCAGTTATGAAATAAATAATAACGAATGCATCTGACAATATTTGACATGTTTTTGGAATGAAACTTTAAAAAAATTGGAAACGTTTTTTTCAAATAAAGGGTCGGAAAACAGAAAATAGTAGACGGAAAATATAGGAGAAAAAACAACAATAACGACGCAAAGAACTGAAGGTGAAATATATTTATAATACATCTTTTTACGAACAAACTAACAGCAGACTAACACCGTCTTTACAAGCAAGGCTTTGCAAAGGAACTTCATCTCAATTGATTGTCTACACTGAATATCAACCTTAATATGGCGAGCCGACAACCAGGTGCAGGAGAGAAATAGAAATAGAGGACATATTATATTAATTATATATGACGGCCTGAGAAGAAAAACCTTTCCTACAAAACCTGTGCGCAGAACACAAACACAAAAATTTTTTAGTCAAAAGGCGAACAGCAAATTTGCGAACGCAAAAACCTAATATATTTACAGCGAGCGCAAAAGTACAACAAGCCGACTAGCATGCAAACTCCGTATAAGTAGGCCTGTTATGCTTTTGCGCTCGCTGTAAATATATTAGGTTTTTGCGTTCGCAAATTTGCTGTTCGCCTTTTGACTAAAAATTTTTTGTGTTTGTGTTCTGCGCACAGGTTTTGTAGGAAAGGTTTTTCTTCTCAGGCCTTCATATAATTATTATTTCTATAGAAAATAGTGCATTCAAATAAAAAGAAATATATATAAAAGGAAAAAATTACTCAAAATGGGCTTATTTAGCTCGAAAGAAGAACAATCATGGAGTGAAGACAATAGAGGACTCTTAAACGGTAACATCGTCAATAATGGCATGCAGTCAAAGCTGCTGAACAGGAAAGAAGATTGGAAGAACTAGTGCTTCGGAAAATTTTATTATTATTCCTCAAATAAAACCAATAAATTGACTAATATTATATATAATGAAAACAAAAACGTATGAAATTGAATAGAACAAAGTGAATACAAGTATCAAGCCAGGGCTTTTCAAAATCAATTTTGCATATTCTAAGCAATTTCAAATTTGAAAAATCGTGTTTTAATTTTTTGATTTTCAATTCTTGAATGTATTCCCAATACATTTTGGTTCTTCGATTATTTTGTCATAGAACACAACGAAATGAGAAAAAAACTACGATTTTTGGTGAAATACCTACAATTTTTAAAGAAAAGTACGACGAATTTCTACGAAAAAACTACGATTTCCGGATTTTTCCGAATTACGAGTTAATGAAAGTTACGTTTTACGAGTTTTGGGAAAAAAAACCTACGATTTTTCGAAGCGTTAATTGATTTTCAAAGCGAACTTTGAATTTTTTTCAAAAGAAAAAAAAAATACGACGACAAACAAAGAGACAAGAAAAAAAAACACGAATAAAAGTGAAACAAAAGTAAAAAAAAAAAAATCACAATGCATCAAGAAGACTTCAATAAGCTCGTAGCGGCGCAGAGTATACGAATAGACAATTTCAACAAGTTTCGGTCAACATATTTCAATGAGAAAAATGCAAGTGAAAGTAACGTTACATTCTTTGAAACGAAGCTCGAAAAGCTACAGCAGTGGTGACTACAGTACGACAAAGCCAATTCCGAATTGATAGTAGTAGAGTTGGAGGAAGAAGAAAAAGAGCTCGAATATTTCAAAAGTGATGAGTTTCAAGAGCGTTCTCAGGATTTCGTTAAGGTAGGGGCAAAACAAGAAATATTTGAAAATCGAGGACATTTTTTAGTTTTTTTCTATTGAAAAACGAGGACATATTTAATTTTTTTAATATCAAAATTCACTATAAAATTAACTTATTATTAAAAAAGTAATTTTCTCGGGTCTTGAGCAAAACGGGTGAGCACTTCTTCTCGTATATTTTCTGCGTAGTTTAGGTTTACATATCACTTGGTCTATTCAGCGCATGTATTGTGATGACTCACATTGAGTACAATTTGGAATATATCGCTTCATATATTTGAAGTGCGAGACAAACATAAACTGTCGATATCTGCATTCAATTTTAATTCGCTTCAATTTTTATAATAACAAAAATATGCCAACTCAGCATTCTTTCTTTTCGGCGACTGTTTCACGGCTCTGGAATTTAGGGTTCAGATTTATTTGAAAGAATATTATGGCTGAGAATAAACAAATACGCAAATCAGAAGGAGACTAAACAATCTTATGTCGGAAATTATGCACAAAAAATGTTTTGCTGTGATTTCGATTTTAACCAACCGCTGACTTTAAATTGAAATGAATGATCATTGTTTTGCATTCACTTTTGAATCAATCGGATCGCCCTTTTATCGTGCAGTTTTTTAAATTGAAAATGTCAGCCGGCCAAAAAAGTTTTCAAACACGCTGTGAAATACGGTTCGGCTGGCTTTGCTGGGTACGAGATTGGTCAAGCTTTAAATGACCCTTCGAACTTAAACTCAAAAATGATTTCGACGGAAGAACCAAATCCACCAAAATTCGAGATTCGAAGTTCGGAATTGGACAATTCTTTATTCGATATAAAGATATTGCTCATTATCATCATCGTCGCAATATTGGTCGTGGTTCTACTTTTGCTTGGATACAAAACGTATTCTGCCATCGGAAAACGTGCAACCAAAAAATTCAAGAAGTCCCTTGAAGCAGGTGTGTTTGTGTACGAAATATACATTGGTTCAGGTTTTCATAAATTTTAATGTTCGTATTTCTACGTTTTCAGCATAAAAAGTGGTTCGAGCGCCGAGTCAAGATCGAAAAATGAAGAATATCAACCTTTGTTGGCCAGCAACACTTTCAATGCAATACATTCATTTTCAATAATAAAATTTGAATGTTACTCAAATTAAATGAGCATAATGAATCGTTTCTCAAGCTCAATAAAATCAAATGTGTTTAAAAAGTTCTTGCATTTTTGTTCAGAAAAGTCCTCGATTTTCCATAAAAAATCAAATGTGTTTAACAATTTCTTTCATTTTTGTTCAGAAAAGTCCTCGATTTTCCATAAAAAATCAAATTTTTAGGATGGACGATAACCAAAAACGAGGACATTTTTGGCTTTTTAGACGAAGGTACGGGCAACTGCTCGGCTTGCCCCCCCCTCCCTGGGAACGCCGTTGATGAGTTTGTAATACTCAAAAAAGATTATCAAGAATTGCGCGACCAAATACAAAGTGACATAGTAGAGGCTCGCAACAAGGCAGAAAGCAGTTCAGCGAACGAAACAAGGAATGGTGTGCCAACGTCGCCACTGAAACTAGAAAAAGGTCGCTTAACAGACATTGGAATGGTGAATTTTCTAGCGAATGATCCAATAATTGAGATGAATGAAAGTGTAAGCGATGATACGTCAGCAGAAATGCCACCAGAAGTACGGATCATGCAATTCCAAGTAAACGAAATAAGAGCTCTACTGCGTGAAATAAACAACGAACAGCTGAATGTTTCAAGTGGAATTGCAAGTGCACAAGTGACGTTTTTCATTATTAATTTTCCATTGTCAATCAAAATCTTTGTTTAATTTTCAAAATTGTTTGTTGAAAGTCATTTCAGTCAATTTAAAAGAAGTCTCGAAAAAGTTGGCCAAGGGAAATTCAAATTTGGAAATTTGTTTTCTGCAACATTTGATTAAAGTTTTGAAATATTGTATCAAATTGAAGTAATTCAGTTAAAATTCAATTCAAACATTTTTCGTGCCCCCGGAGAATGTTGGAGAAACCAACAAATATGTCATAAGTAGTGCCTCCAAAAATTGTTAAAGTTGTTAAAACAATTTTCCGCTCATTTTCCAAACAAATAACAATTTTTAGCCATTTCTGAAAGATTTAACAATTTTTGGTGTTTAATCGACTTTTTTCATTTTATAATTCCTCAGAATCGCTCATTACTGCGCTGTAAATATCAAACATAGCGTTTATGAAAATAAATATCAATCATTTGAATGGTTTGAAACAATAAAACAGCGTATGCTACAAAAATGCTTGTTTTGATTCGGAAAAATAACGCATACGTTTTTTTCCTTCTAGACTAAACAGAACCACATTTGAGTTCTGTATGAAATGAATCACATTTTGTGCACAACAATTGTGTTTCAAATTTACAGCCCCAGAAAAATATCTGTAAAATACAGGTGGGCGGAGTAAGAGAGTATAATTCAAATTCATACTCCTACTCCTACTCCCATACAAACGGAAAATGAGTATGTCTCGACATACTCTCATACTCATAGATACTCTTTGAGTATGAGAGTATATACTCAGAGTATATACTCTTTGATTTTGAGTATGTCTCGACCTACTCATTTTTTACCCAAAGAGTGACTCTACACCTACTCTTTTTCCTACTCTTTTTCATACTCTTTTTCCTACTCATTTGAGTATGTCTCGACTTAATAATTTTTTTTAATAATTGATAATTTTTTTGCGAAAGAGTAACTCTACACTTACTCACTCGTTTTCCCTCCCTCAGAAAAATATATAAAGGATATATAACTTTTTCTGAGGAGAAAAAAAATTGAAAATGAGTATGTCGAGACATACTCAAATGAGTATGAAAAAGAGTATGAAAAAGAGTAGGAAAAAGAGTAGGTGTAGAGTCACTCTTTGGGTAAAAACGAGTGCAAACGAACTCGTGCGACTATGGTAAGCATAGCCGCACGACGGACGCCGCACGAGCGGCGTATCAATGAATAGCGCATATCAAAATGTAGTTCTCAAAAGTTTCTTCTCTAAATTCCGATTTTTAATTTGTTCAAAGAAATGTTCTTAAACTGAACGATTTGCACTATGAAAGTAATGATCATCCTGCTATTTGGATAAGAAATTCGTTGGTGGTTGGACGAATGACATTGAAATGGTGGAATTTTAAATTCTAGCCCTAACATCGTTTGTCATTTGTCCAAAGTAAATTAGCTCTAATGAATAATCATTAATCACTTAGTCACGACAACGAAACCGAACGAATGACCGGAAATTGAAAGCAATTCCAATGGAAATGACGAACATTTTGGTGCGTGCATTCTGAATGATAGAAAATTTAGATGTCAAACCATAACGGGCTGATTCGTTGTGCAGAACAAAACGATTCTCGATTTATGTAATTATAAGTCACAGGCTAACGATCTAGTTTACTGATATATTTTCTGAAGAATACTAAAGCTTCGTTGCGAACTAGAACTGAATTAAGGCTGACGACATTGAATCCATTATGCGTTTACGAATTTAAGTCATTGTGGCCCATAATATGTACCTTGTCAACAATGTAATGCGATCTTGTGTATCTTACATATATATAAATTGTCATTA
>NW_022597058.1:0-8496 GCF_009176505.1 Sitodiplosis mosellana | reverse complement strand
AAACTGGGGAAGGTGTTAGATGAAGTTTTTGTATCAACATAATAATCATATAAAATCGTAGAATACTGTGCATGAAAGATCTAAGCATACATATGTTTAATTGACAAAATAAAATTCAGTCGCATACAGTTTACTGTATAATTCACAAGTCTTTTATTTTATCCTACAAAGATTGAATGAAGAGACGAAAAGAAAAGACGTTTCGAGTGGCTCGGTACTGAAAACGAAAACAAAATGTGAACTGAACTTGGAAATGGATACGAGAAACAGAGAGAGAATCGCATGGCGACGAATTGAATCAACATTTGGATTTTTTGTTTCAATTAGTTAAACTGTTTTTCGAGTTTTAAGTTAGTTAGATTTTTAAGTTAGTCAGATTTCATTTATTTTATTTATTTTATTAAACACCGCCAAGCTCTGGCTGAATATAATGTGGGTTTTGATTGAGGTTTGGCCGGAAAAGAGTGCAAGACTGTTACATATTTAAAATAATAAACAATTAGTAGCAATAGGTTTCGACAACTATCAGTTCTCGCCTCGTTAAAAACCTGGCTCTTTTCGTACATCATGCGGTATTCACAATAGTAGGAACATGAAAACTAAAACAGTCATACAACCAAGATGGAAATGCTTGATATTAGTCTATAGTAAACGGTCCAGGATAACCTTTGGTAAACGTTTCCAAAGGGACAAAGGCTATGTGAAGCGTTAATTGTTACGCGTTAAATTTAAGACTTTGAGACTGCAAAAGTCGTCACTCAATTTATCAGATAGATAAATTGATGAGAAGTTTTACGTCGGTTAAGGCAGATCCATGTTGATTGCAGAGTGCATTGAGTTGACATGGACCATGATTTGAAACGTATGGTAAATAATTCAAAATTGACTTCAAAGATAAGAATATTAACTCGCCAACTCGTGGATGGCTCCAACAAAGCACAAAATCAAAAAAATAAAAATTTACAATAAATAAGTGTAAACATCACAGATAAGTATCATCTTTTCAATACATATAAAAGAATGTATGGAAAACAATTCGTCAGTCTTTTAATATTGATTCTGCTGTGCGATCCGTGTGAGATGAGTTGAATTCCACGTGGGTGGTTGAAACCTGAGACAGCCCCGCTCATTGTTGCAATCAGAAGCAACCAAATGGCACCCGGGCAGTATGCTTTGTCATTGGGAATTCGTCCGCTTGGGATCATGGATCAGGTTAAACGGCAACATGAAAATCGGAATTTCATCATTAATGTGGACAGTATCAAGGTGTTCTCGTAGAGAACACATACAAAAAATGAGGTTACCTGGATGAAAAATTGACTAGGCGGCCAGGTAGTCATTTGAGTTTGCAAAGCGATCCAAAAGTGGTGTCCGTCATTTTGCGAACCGATGATGCAAAATTCTTCTTTGAGGTCGCTGCTGTGAACAGTTCCGGCACCATGTTCGCCATTTTGCACATTTGAGGAATTGGAGCTTCGCGCACCAGCTTCATGTGCTTGTCATTGACCCTGAATTGCTCGCTGTGTCTCAATGAACGCCCATCATTAAATGAGACTTTGTCACTAACCGTTGGACAGTTAGCGTTACCGTTGATGATGTCGTAGAAAAAACTCAATGACGCGTTGACACGTCGACGGCGAAGACTAATCATGTTCAAGTCTGACAATCGTTGCTCGTACGGTGTGATTGAGTATTGGTTATGCACGGTTGGGTATTCTCGACGAGCGTACATAGTGAATTGGCGTTGCACGGATTCGATTTTGTCACTGTGGATTTTGTGGAATGGAAGCCATACCATGGCGCAGTAATCGAGGTGAGACTGAACCAATGCAAAATACAGCGACTTTAGTGTGGTAACGTCCGTGATGTCATGGTAAAAGCGCTTGACAAAGCCAAGTGCAGCCGTTGCCTTCGAAGTGACCATGTCAATGTGTTTGGCAAATGATAGTTTTCTGTCAATTAGAACACCCAAGTCCTTGTGTTCAGTCACTTTGTCGAAGGTGTGGTCGCCATAGGTGTAGCTTGTTTCCAAATGCTGACGTTTCTTGTAGATAGATAGCACTGCACATTTTTTGAGGTTAAGGTGCAGCAGATTCACGTCACACCAATGTTTAAGTTTGTCGATGGCTTGCTGTAGCATCTCCGAATCTTGCTGAGACTTGATGATTTTGGCTATTTTGATATCATCAGCAAACAGTAAAATCATGATGTCTGGGGGCATTTGATCCACGATGTCGTTGATAAACAGCAGGAACAGTGTTGGGCCAAGGTGGCTCCCCTGTGGGACACCCGACGACGCTGTAAAATCATCCGATTCACTTGCTCCATGCTTGACAAATTGAATGCGATTTTCGAGGTACGACTTAAGCCATTCCAGCAAGTTTTGAGGTAGATTGAATGTTTTCAACTTCTGGATCAAAATGCTGTGATCGACTCTATCAAAGGCTTTCGTAAAGTCCGTGTACAGGACATCAACTTGAGCTCCAGTGTTTAAGCCACTCTGGGCGTAGTACACAAACTCGGTAAGGTTTGATGCTGTAGATCGTCCTTTCATAAAGCCATGTTGGTTAGGCGAGATGCGATCACGAACAGTTTCAAGCAATTTTACGTTGACGAGGTGCTCGAAGAATTTAGCGATTGTTGGTAGTTTTGCTATGCACCTGTAGTTTTCAATGTCCGATCTGGCGCCCTTTTTGAATATGGGTGATACACTCGATCGTTTCCATTCGTCGGGAAAAATGCCAGATGAAAGCGACTCATTGAAGATCTTAGTCAACGGACTAGCAAGCGTTGGAGCACACTCCTTCAAAATCAGAGGATGAATACCGTCAGGTCCAACACCTTTCTTGGCATTGACCTTCGTCATTTCAGTCATGACAAAATCCAGGTCAAGCTGGAAACAAGAGGTGTTCTCAGACTGAGGTGACGGTTGATTATTTGGTGTCGTAGATGTGGAGTAATTGCTCCCGAAGAAGTCCGCAAATAAATTTGCTTGCTCCGATTCGCTGGATGTCTTGGAGTCGCCGAATCGCATGGTTTTCGGTATGTTATCAGTGCTCTTTTTAGAGTTAACATATTGCCAAAACGAAGATGGATCACTTTTCAAGTTTGATTTCATTTTGTCGACATATTGATTGTAAAGCTCGGTATTTTTTGCACTGAATTCCTCGTGCAATTCTTCGAATGGCTGCTTGTCATTGGTCAGCTTCCAGTAATCCCAGGCTTTTTTCCTTAAATTCTTGAGATGCCGAAGTTCTTTGTTTTTCCATGGGCATTTTTGGTTGTTCTTGCGGACATACGTTGGAACCGTACACTGAATAGCTTCCGCTAACACGTCATGAAGGGATGACACCTTCTCCGCAAGTGATTTGTTTGCGAATAAGTCATCGAAATTGACGGCAGCAAAATATTCGTTCATGAGCTGAAAATCAGCCCGTTTGAAATTGAAATGCGTGCTATTCAGGTTTTCCGAACCATTTGGGTGCATCCCGTTTTTTGACTGCCGGTTTGAATTGACATGTGGTGCACTGATGGACGAGAGAGGTTTCGGTTTGTCCACGAATTCACAGGCCTTAATTGAACTCGGCCATGTCGACGGGTTAACAATACGTTCAAAGTATTGACGAGGAAAGGTCAATTTGAACGTTATGAATTTGTAGCTTGAAATTGGCCGGCCCCCACGTGTCAATCTTTTGCATTGAATTTCATTGACAATGTTAGATGTGGAATCAATGAAGCGCAAATGATTCAAAATATCATCACAGGTGGTGTCGTTAGAGAAGCGTGAGATGTGAACGCTCTTCATCAGTTTAGATGACAGTAGAACTGACGGAGCAATTTTCTTGTGTAAATTGCTGACCTGTGGTAACGGTACCGCTTTGGCGTGCAAATTGCCGGCTTGAGCGCGTGAAGCATTTTTCGTAATAAAGTTAGATTTTTGATTCATTTAAAGTTTGAATTTAGAGAGAGTTGAATTTTCATTGCTCTTTTGAATTTTGTTTTGGAAATTTACTGATTTGAACAGGATAATGAATTGTTAGTTTGTAAGATTTACATTAGATTGAGAGAGAGTGTTAGAAATAGCAATCGAAATGTAAATAATGTTGAATCCAAATGCTCATACTATAAATTTATATGACAGATAAAATTTTGAAAAGTTTTCAGTCCTATGGAATGAGTTACGACAAATAATAACGATTTGCATCAAAAACCTCATTGATTTTTTTGAGTTTTTTCGGTGAAAATTGATTTTTCTGAAATTGTTTTTTTTCGACTTTTCTTTATTTTTTTTGCAAAATTTCAATGGAATGGAACATATTAGGGCCTAAAAAGAAGTTTTGCATCAAAAAAATTCAATTTTTTTGATTTTTTGTGATTTTTTGGGAAATCATGTGGTGCTCCATTTCTCCATTTCTCTCTTGGATTATGTCTGTGTTTCGACTTGGATCGACTCTGGGACATCATTCATCAACTTTTCATACTATAATATTGGCAAATTTTCAAGTAAAAGTAAGTTAATTTCTCAAAAACAGCATATATTGTTCAAAATTCGCATTTTTCTACTGAATACTCACATATTTGCTATTTCTAACTAAAACAGTGAACTAATTTGTTATTAAATGTAGAATTTGAACTTTTTTGCTTGATATCTGGCAAATATACACACTGCTTAACGCTTTTCCATGACCAAATAACTCGATTTTACCAACTTTCCGCCGGAAATCCCATTTTTTCAGTGAAAACACATTCAGTTACGTTTTCAAAGTGCTATATCGTTCTGATTCCGGCTCATGACATTGACAGTAAATAACAATTCTACATTTTTTACGATAATAAATTTATAGTCTACTTTAAAATTGAAACTGTTATCAAACTGAAAAAATGAAGAAATCATGGGTACATTTTGTTCTATTTGCATCAATTTGGCATAAATTTAAAGAATCTGACCAAACACCCCAGCCAAATGCAGAATAAAAACGCTAGGGGATTCATGCCAAATTTTATTTAGCAAAATCTATTTGTATTATTTAAATCATGTAAAATTCACGCTAGATTTCAAATATTTTGTATTATTTCCCGAATGCGTTGTTATTGTTCATATTCACCTTGAACAATATGTTCTGGAAGTGGGTTTTGGTGGATCCTCAGGATCGTTCAAAACTGCTCCCGGTTCTGGAAGTGGGTTTTGGTGGATCATCAGTATGGATCAGACTGGGTTTGACAATGCCCTGGCCCATCCTGAGGATCCACTTCCAGAACCAGGAGCGGTTTTGAACAATCCTGAGGATCCACCAAAACCCACTTCCAGAATTTTTGAAGCGATAATGACGTCAATAGATTGGACATGGTTCTGCTGACAGTCGGTTTATTGAACAAAATTGAGCAAAATTGAAATTATGCATACATATCTGTTTAATATGTTGAAACATAAACAAATTCATATTATTTGTTCATATTTTAAATATGGAAATTGGCGTGAGTCCCCTAGTAAAAACGTTTCAAAATTTTATCTGTCATATAAATTTATAGTATGAGCATTTGGATTCAACATAAGAAATCTTAAGATGTAACATGAAGTTTGACATTTGACAGATGACTTGACTTTGACGTTTGATTTTTCAATTTACGTTCTTCTTATTATTACACTCAAACCGACTGGACGTGTTTCAATATTTAAAGCCATAATTTTGTCATTTTCTAACACCACTGACAACAAATTTGAAAAACATTTTTTTCCACTGAATCCACCAACTTATCAAAACGAAGTATGAGGTTAAGTATCGGCTCGCCAGCAACTAAAATCTGACCTTCATGTGTTGAACCGTACATTTCAAAAGTTGTAAATGTTACTACAGTGTAAAAATTGACCATTTTTCACGAATTTTACCCATTTCAACCCATTTTCTGAAACATATTGTAGCTTTGAGAGAATAGAATCGCTTCTGTGTAGTCGTCTGAACAAATTGCTTCTAGAACAGATAGATAGAGTACTGGTGTAAAAACTGAGTTTCATGAAGAAATTTGTTCCTCCTGAAACCTAGAAACGCCTAAAGTCATTAATTCCTGGCAGAAGCACCTTTACTCAAAACCATGGCCCATTATGATCAACAATGAACCTAGTGTTCCGAAAGAGCTATGGACTAAATCGGCAGTTTGTGCCCAAGACACAAACATCGCGACCATCAAAAGATCGGAAAATGCATCGGAAATTCTGTTCTTCGCGCCATCAACGAAATGGATCGACTCGGGCAAGGCTTTTGATGTGGATGCTGTCGAAAAGCTGAAGCAAATGGTCTGGAAGACATTTGACCAGTATGTTGAATTCGGGCACAACATGTATTATTCAGTGAAAATTTCGAAAGACCCAAAGAAATGGCATTTGAATTCCCAATGCACTTGCCCAGACTGGTACAAAAATTACATGTGCAAACATACTGTTGGAATCGCAATGAGACGTAAAATTGCAGTTTTTCCGGCCACAGCCATTCCAGCGCTTCTGACTCAAACCCGAAAACCTGGGGCCTGTTGCACAGTACTGTTACAATTTTTGTAAATTGTAATTGTAATTGTAAATACAATTCGTTGTAAAGTTGTATTTACAATTCTACAATTCGTTGTATAATTGTTTTTCAATAATGAATGTGACAGTCAAAAAGAAAAAGCGATTGATATCAAAATTATATTCACAATTTATATGTTTTGTATTTATTTTTACTGAAAACTATTTTATTTCTAACCGCTTCTAAACTTTCATGCCATCGGCAAACTCAGATTAGGGATTTACAACTAACGATTTGTCACAAACACAAATAAAACGAATTAAATACGTAATCCAAACTTTTCCGCTCCGCAGCAATTGAGTTTACCTCCCGCCTAATGTTGAACCCAAAATTTCAATGAAAATTTCTTTTTTCATAGCACTTTCAACCTTAAATAATAACTATTTCGACCATTTTCCATATAAAAGTGTGATTTTCGAACAGAATTTCAAAAATTTCAAGAAATAATCAATTTTGAACAAATTTTATGGGCAAGTAGGTGTTTAATTGTTTGCGAACCCCCAATATTTTTGCAAAATAATATCAGTTTGCCTTGACCGAAACCATAAAAATGGCTTTTTGGGTGATTTCTCATAAAAAAGTGTCGATAATGAACAAAATTTGAGGAATAAGGTGTTCGGTTGTTCAGAGACTCCCATTATTTTTTCAAAAAAAACATAAGTTTACCTTGACCAAAACCCTGCATAATGCTTTTTTCGAGTACTTTCCATACAAAAGTATCATTTTACAAGGTTTTTCAGGTTCTCAGTCGGAGGCTTATGGTACGAAAAACGCGGACGACGCCATACGCACATCGCAATTTCGCACATTTTTCATAGTAAACAAAGTATTTTTGGAAGCAGATAGGTCTTGATCGATAGGATTTGATCCCATCTACATTGCCTAGTGTACAGATATGTGCTTTTGAAGTTTCGCGCGACGTTATAGTGGTCCGAAAGAGGAGCTAGTAAAACCAATACTTTTCCTTAACAAACAAAGTTTGCGGAAAAGTAAAATCAATCTCATCAATCGAACCATTTAATTTTTTCAAATATGAATTATAATGCTGAAAAGTCTTTTAGACTCATCCATTGAAATTGTCAATCTCAATGAATGGAGAATATTTGGAAAAATTAAATGGTTCGATTGATTTCTGTGTTTGTGACAAATCGTTAGTTGTAAATCCACAATCTGAGTTTGTCGATGATATGGAAGTTTAGAAGCCGTTAGAAATAAAATATTATTTAGTAAAAATAAATACAAAACATATAAATTGTGAATATAATTTTGATATCAATCGCTTTTTCTTTTTGACTGTCACATTCATTATTGAAAAACAATTTTACAATTTATTGTAAAATTGTAAATACAATTTTACAACGAATTGTATTTACAATAACAATTACAATTTACAAAAATTGTAACAGTACTGTGCAACAGCCCCCTGGTCGTCCGGCAAAATCAACCAAAGCACTTTTAGGGCCATAATATACGCCTTTTGATTTGCACCTTTTTTTATTTGCTTCTTATTTAAATTTTTATCGCTAAAGAAATATAAAAACATCAAACTTCAATAAATCAATTCAAAATTGCGACAATGATCAATTAGATCACAAATTAAACCGATGTTGTTGAACATTTTTCATTGCATAACGCGTAAAAAAAAATTCCAGTGAAATTGGCATGAAAATATAGGTAAGTTTTACGTATTTTTTTCATTTTTCTTCAGTCAAATTCACATGCAATTATATTGGTAAGTTGTGAGTGTTTTCATTATTTTATCTTTTGGTTGTAAACGTGAAATGTAAACATAAATGTCTATGTTTTTCTTGAAAATTGAAAAATATCGGCCCTTAAAAGAAACATATCTGATTTTAGTTGAGAAATATCGACCGAAATAGAGCAAAGTATGACGAATTGGAAAAGTATCGGCCCTAAATAGAAACATATCTGATTT